>NC_092733.1:32393500-32585768 GCF_047496885.1 Scyliorhinus torazame | reverse complement strand
GCATTCCCTTTCCACCCAGAACCATGATAGAACCCTAACCTTCCACCCCACCAGCCTCCGCGTTTAAAGTATCATCCTCTGCCGTTACCACCGGCTCTATCACCATGCCACCCCCCCCCCCCGCCCCCCCCCCCCCCCCCCCCCCCACCACCACATCAGCATTCTGTTCCCTCTGTGACATCCTCGTCTACTCCTCCATCACGCGCAACTCCCCATCGCCCTCCCACTCATGGGAGTCCCTGGCCTGCGAGCCCCCCCCCCCCCCTCCAAGTCACTCACCATCCTGACTTGGAAATATATCGGCCGTTCCTTCACTGTCGCTGGGGCAACATCCTGGAACTCCCTCCCTAACAGCACCGTGGGTGTACCTACACCACACGGGACTGCAGCGGCTCAAGAAGGCGGCTCACCAGCTTCACAAAGGCAGTTAAGGATGGGCAATAAATACGGGGCCTAAATAATCGCCTCTATATATCCTGTATTGTCTAACCACCCTTGGTTACTCATTATTCCTGCTGTAATCACCCCATGGCATCTATTATTCTCTGTTCACCTTTGTCCCTCTGTGTCTAAGCAACATGTTGGTTCCCTTTTCCCCTGTCTAGCACATGTTGTGCCTCAGCCTGCCTCCGAGTCCACGGTCGTCCTTTCAGGCCTGGGTGTCCTCACAGAAAGGGAACCTAATCCGGAATGTCATAAGTAAATAGCACAGTCCCAGCGTGGTCTCAGGGGCTGATAAGTTTATAAATGACTCTTCCATTGTCATGGCTAGCGACGTGACCTAAACTGCTTGGATTGCATTGTGGCAGTACTGCTGGCTCACTATTCTTCTCAGTATTTTTAATTAATGGCTCTTTGGCGTTGACTGGACGTGCTTGCCCTTCGCCATCAATGTTTAATCCATTTGGTCATCCAGGATGATTAAGTTTCACTGAGCTTGTTCGAGCAGTCACACAGGCCAGTGGAGCTGAGCGATGCCTCTGTTTGCAGATTGTAGATTAGGCAGCGTCGAGCATGGTGTCTGGCAGACGCCACAGGAGCAGTGAGGATCAATCGAGAACTAAACCTTGGCACAAACGTACACCCGATGTTTACACTGGGCAACTATCGTGGCTGGTTTAGCTCAGTGGGCTAGACAGCTGGGGCGGGATTCTCCCATCCGGCGGCTAAGTGCCGACGCCGGCGTAAAAACGGGAGTGTTTTACTCCGGCGTCGGTGCCCGCTCCGGGACCCCATTCTGCCGCCCACACTGGGGTAGCGCGGCGGCGGCGGGACTCGGCTTTTTGATGACGGCCGCTCGGCCCATCCGGGCCGGAGAATTGGCGTGGCGGCCCGCGACGGAGAGCCGTCGCATACCCGACCGGCGCCACGCCGACCACACCGGCCCCGATGGTGCCGACCCTCCGCTCTGCGAAGAATCGCGCCCCAGCGTCGGGGCGGCGTGGCGCGATTCGCGCGGCCCGCTGGCGATTCTCCGACCCGGGTTTGCGACGCAGGACAAGGCCAGCAGCGCGGGTTCAATTCCCGTACCAGCTGAGAATTCTGAATTCTCCCTCTGTGTACCTGAACAGACGGCGGAATGTGGCGACTAGGGGCTTTTCACAGTAACCTCAATGCAGGGTTAAGGAAATGAAATGAAAATCGCTTATTGTCACAAGTCGGCTCCAAATGAAGTTACTGCGAAAAGCCCCTAGTCGCCACATTCCGGCGCCTGTTCGGGGAGGCTGGTGCGGGAATTGAACCGTGCTGCTGGCCTGCCTGGGTCTGCTTTCCAAGCCAGCGATTTAGCCCTGTGCTAAACCAGCCCCGTGATGAAAGCCGACTTGTGACAATAAAGATTATTTATTTATCAAGGCGCGCGATCCTTTTTCTGGGCTGCTCTCAGGATGTGGGCCAGAAAGATTCCACTGCCCGATCTCTATCTGTCACTGGACTAGTAATCCAGAATAATGCTCTGTGGACCCGGGTTCGAATTCCACCGCGAGAGAAGGTGAAACTTGAATTCAGTAAAAATCTGGAATTAAAAGTCTAATGATGACCGTGAAACCTGTCGATTGTCGTAAAAACCCATCACTAATGTCCTTTAGGGAAGGAAATCTGCCGTCCTTACTCGGTCTGGCCTACATGTGACTCCAGACCCACAGCAATGTGTTTGACGCTTAAATGCCCCCTGAAATGGCCCAGCAAGCTCTGCAAGGCAACAAATTCTGGCCACGTAATAAAACGAGAGGTCGGATTTGGGGCCGTGTTATCTTTTCCATTGATTTTTTTTTAAATTATTATATCACGGGATGTGGGTAAATTCTGCATTTATTACGCAACCCTAATTATCCTTGAACTGAGCCGCTCGTTCAAGAGGGCAGGTAAGAGTCAACCACAATCCTGTGGGTCTGGAGTCACGTGTAGATCCAGACTGGGCCCTTTCCGTCCCCTAAAGTGGGCACGAGTGATTGGAACCCCTGTCCCCAGATCCTGAGGCCTCTGGATTACCAGGGACACTGCCACTACACCACTGTCTGAAGGAAGTTACTTCAGGAAGATACGTCGGAGCTTTTTCTAAATGGTGAGGAGCTCAAAACTGTGCATGGTCTGATTATAGAAACGGCTAAAAGCCAGTGGACAGGTTCGAAACATAATTCAAGAAGTGAATGGGATGCTTGCCTCCGTGGGCACTCGCAAAATAAAGAGGTAAGGATTTGTCTGCAATTCGACAAAGCTGCGATTCGACCAAAGTGGAGTTATTCCAGTGAGTCCTGGGTGCAAGCCTCAGCAAGGAGACTCTGGTCTCGGAGAAGGTGCGACACTCATTCCACAAAACGACTCTGGGGCCTATGGGGTTAAATAACGAGGGCAGGTTGCATTTTGACTTTAATTCTCTGGAGCCGAAAGAATGATCTGGTTAAGGGGCTGGATTCTCCCTCCCACCAGCCCCGTTTTCCAGCGCTCCCCCCCCCCGCCCCGACTCTCCCCGGCCAATGGGGGTATCCCATTGTGGGCTGCCGGGTGCCGGGAAGCACACGGGCGTGAGCGCCGCCGCCGAAGCGGATTTTCCCACCGACGGAGAATCCCGCAGAAGGCGTTTAAGTCTTTGAAAGGGTTTGATAGGGTAGAGAGAAAGAGTGGGAGGGAGAGAAACCAGCTGGAATTCTCTGGCAGTTGGGATTCTCTTCCCGCCGGCAGCAGCGCCCCCCCCCCCCCCGCTCCAGAGCATCCCGCCCTATACCGTGGACGAGACCAGGAAAAAGGGGGCATGATCTGAAAATTGGAGTCAACTCGTCGAAACCACAGGAAATGATGGGCGTCATTCTCCGACCCCCCGCCAGGTCGGAGTATCGCCGGGGGCCGCCGTGAATCCCGCCCCCGCCGGTTGCCGAAGTCTCCGGTGCCGGATATTCAGCGGGGGCGGGAATCGGGCCGCGCCGGTTGGCGGGCCCCCACCCCGCTCGATTCTCCGGCCCGGATGGGCCGAAGTCCCGCCGATAAATTGCCTGTCCCGCCGGCGTGGATTAAACCACCTTTTGAACGGCGGGACAAGGCGGCGCGGGCGGGCTCCGGGGTCCTGGGGGGGGCGGGGGGCGATCTGGCCCCGGGGGGGTGCCCCCACGGCGGCCTGGCCCGCGATCGGGGCCCACCGATCCGCGGGCGGGCCTGTGTCGTGGGGGCACTCTTTCCCTTCCGCCTTCGCCACGGTCTCCACCATGGCGGAGGCGGAAGAGACTCCCTCCACTGCGCATGCGTGGGAAACTGTCAGCGGCCGCTGACGCTCCCGCGCATGCGCCGCCCTGACATGTCATTTCCGCGCCAGCTGGCGGGGCACCAAAGGCCGTTTTTGCCAGCTGGCGGGGCGGAAATTCCTCCGGCGTCGGCCTAGTCCCTCAATGTTGGGTCTCGGCCCCCAACGATGCGGAGCATTCCGCACCTTTGGGGCGGCGCGATGCCCGTCTGATTGGCGCCGTTTTGGGCGCCAGTCGGCGGACATCGCGCCGTTTCGGGAGAATTTCGCCCAGGGACAGGAGGAGGCAATTCAGCCTTTCGAGTTTGTCCCACCATTGAATAAGATCATAGCTGATTGAACACTCATTAAGTCCACTTTCCTTCTCTCCGTAACCCTTAACTCCCCCACTGATTAAAAATCTCATCAGCTCCCCGGGGTAAAGAATTCCAAAGAATTCTCTGAGAGGAGAAATTTTCCCTCAAACCTCGGCTGGAAATGAGCTCCCCCTTATTCTGCGACCGTGCCCTCTGGTCCGACACTCTCCCACGAGTGGAAACGTCGCCCCAATATTTACCCTATCAAGAAGTACTGCTTTGCCCAAATGGTCGTGAAATTCTGGAACCTTCTCCCCACACAAAAGAGCTGATGAGGTTCGGGGTCAATTGAAAATTTTAAAAATGAGAGACAGATTTCTGTCAGGCTGGAGAAGGGTTTGGGGGGAAAGGGGTGAGTCACTGGTATTGTCACTGGACGGGGACTCCAGGCTAACTCTCTGTCGACCGGGCCGTCCTTACCCGGCCTGGCCTACATGTGACTCCAGACCCAGAATGCCCTCTGAAATGGCACTCAGTTCAAGGACAATTCCGGATGGGCAATAGATTCTGGCCCAGCCAGCGACGCCCAAATCCCAACGAACGATTATAAAAAAAAACAGCACAAAGCCGGGTAAATTAAAGTTGAGTTATGATCCAATTTAATGTTGGAGCATGCCGGAGGGCTGGCTGGGATCTTTCTGTTCCAAATCTCCTCCCTGTGTTCTAAAGGCTAGTCACCTCTGGAGTGTGGGATAGGGAGCAGGGTAGAGGCAACTGAACAACTCTGAGGCGGTCCGTGCTGACATATGGGGGCCTGAATTGAGAAACCCTGCTCTTTACCAACATTACCAAAACTTCACTGATAAGGTGGCAGGGTGGCACAGCGGTTAGCGCTGCTGCTTTATGGTGCCAGGGACCCGGGTTCGACTCCCACCTCGGGTGACCGTCTGTGCGGAGTCTGCACGTTCTCCCCGTGTCTGCGTGGGTTTCCTCCGGGCGCTCCGGTTTCCTCCCACAGTCCGAAGATTGTGGCAGGTTAGGTGGATTGGCTGCGCTAAAATTCCCCCGTAGAGTCCAAAAGCACAGGGCTAAACTGCAGGCTTTGAAAGCAGACCAAGGCAGGCCAGCAGCACGGTTCAATTCCCGCACCAGCCTCCCCGAACAGGCGCCGGAATGTGGCGACTAGGGGCTTTTTGTGGGCAGCACGGTAGCCTTGTGGATAGCACAATTGCTTCACAGCTCCAGGGTCCCAGGTTCGATTCTGGCTTGGGTCACTGTCTGTGCGGAGTCTGCACGTTCTCCCCGTGTGTGCGTGGGTTTCCTCCGGGTGCTCCGGTTTCCTCCCACAGTCCAAAGATGTGCAGGTTAGGAGGATTGGCCATGATAAATTGCCCTTAGTGTCCAAAATTGCCCTTAGTGTTGGGTGGGGTTACCGGGTTATGTTGACCTTGTGGGGTTACCGGGTTATGTTGTGGAAGTGTTGACCTTGGGTAGGGTGCTCTTTCCAAGGGCCGGTGCAGACTCGATGGGCCGAATGGCCTCCTTCTACACTGTAAATTCTATGATAATCTATGATTTTCACAGTAATTTCATTTGAAGCCTACTTGTGACAGTAAGCGATTTTCATTTTCATTTCATTTCAAAAGGTTGGGTGGGGACAGGGCGAGGGGAGTGGGCGCCCTTTCGGAAGGTCGGTGCAGACTCGATGGGCCGAATGGCCTCCTTCGGCACCGTGGGGGATTCTATGAAAATGTCCTCAGCAGGACTGTGTGGAATTCTGTCTGTGTCACACTGCAACTGGCTCTGTCTCCTGGCCAAAGTCCCCCCACCGACACGCTCCCCCACCCACCCACCCATTCAAAGCCAAATACCGGCCAGTGCCAAATCCCTTTTCCCAATGGTTTGAATGATTTAGGTTTAAGAGTTCCCCAATCCAGTAATTAATGTGCGCTGTATGTGCATTGGTGCCAGTTTCCTGCCTGGAAATTGGAACTTTGCTGTACTTTCTGAGCAGATTTGAACTTGTTAGCATTTGTGGTTCAGTCACTATTACAACAAAATGTCAAAGGAGCAAATCCGTGCACATCACTCAGTACCCCATTGTCAGATCCTTGGATTCAGTTGATATCTTTGTTCTTCCTGCTGGATTTGTAATTACACAGAATACTGGGCCAATTTATTTCATGGCAGAGGCGGCGAAGCAGATTTGGAATACTTAACAGTTACCTTACTTCACGTTTCGGTCAATGGCGAGGGGTGGTGTGGGGGGGGGGGGGCACGCTGGCGAGGGTGTGCCAGCACATCCCGGCTGCTCACTTGGGAACTTGGATCCCCGCCTTGTGCACAGTGGCTGTGGAAACCTTAGCGTCTGTTTGACGCCGGCAGCGACGGATTGGAAAGGTTTCTGCCAAAGGCGATCGGGCCAAACTGAGCCTTGCCAAACTAAACTCAGGCCCACAGCTGAACCAACCGTAAGCAAAAGCAACTGGACGAAGGTCAAACCAAACGGTCTCTCCACCGCCTTCTCCGGAGGGGCGATTAGGGACGGGCAGGAAATCCGAGCCTAGACGCCGGTATCTCCTGTACCAACTGATTGGAAGCAACGGGACCTGTTGCTCAAGGAGGCAGACTTTGTTCCGAATCTGCAAACCTGGAATCATTCCAAATGTTCACTTCTTTAATATTTTGGAGATTAAACTGTTGGGCGGCATAAGCACATTAAAAGAAAAGTGCTTCCCTAACGGTCCGGCAAAGGCAGTCGGAAGCGACTGATATTCTCCCGCTGCTGCGATTCCCATTTCCCGCTCGCAACGGGTTTTCCGGCGGCGAGGTGTGGCTCCAATGGTAGATCTCACGGCCAAGGGTACAGGGCCCCCGCCCCCAGCGAACGGCATGCCGCTGAGAAACACGGGAACGGGAGAATCCCGCCCAGTATCTGATTGGAGCGTGGACTATCTCCGTGCCTCCTCTGGGGGCAACAAGCAGCACCAGTCAGGGAATGGTGGCTGAGCTCCCATCCTGGATTCACTGTGAAAGGCCAGACAGCACGGATCAAACCCCGCGGAGACTTCAATCGGGTCACCCCCCCTGAGGCTCATGGGGGTTTTGAGAAAATAATTGGAATGCTTTAATTTATGAGCCGAGGTACAGAATATAAGATCAGGAGGTCAAGGTATAAAAGACTAGTTAGGCCACAGCTTGAGTACTGTGGGCAGTTCTGGTCACTTCATTGTTGAAAGGGTGGAATTGCATTGGAGACGAGGCAGAGCCAAATTTACCAGGATGTTGCCACCCAGGCCTGGAAAGCTGCAGCGATGAGGAAAGATTGGATAAGCTGGAGGTGTTCATCTTGGAACAAAGGAAGCTGAGGTGAGATTTGATTGAGACGTACCAAATTGTGATGGGTCTGGATAGAGTGATGGGAATGCCCATCGAATGCATGGTGATATGGCGGGGAGTACTGCTGCCTCACAATTGGGATGGTCGGTGTCCAAGGCAACCAATCTGGTGTGTGCCCCTTCCGATTGGCAGGCTACTCAGCCAATGATTGTTCAGGACATAACGGATTCCCCAGTCCCTCCTTTCTGGGGCCTACATCATGCCAGGACAGGTGTGAGGACTGTTCTTTTTCTTTTGGAGTATTGACGTTTTCCTCACTCTGGGCCTGCCGGAGACGGCTGGAGCACAATGTGAAGTAAGATGTAGAATGCCTCACCTCTACCCCAGAAGGCCCTTCCAGACTTCCTCCCTCAATTGTGTAGCCCTGACCCCTAGGCCGGGCCTCCCCAATCCGACCTCCATAGTGTAGCCCTGGCTCAAGTCAGGGTCTTCCCGACCTGACCTCCTCCCTCAATGATGTGACTCTGGTCCCTAGGTCAGGCTTTCCGAACCCGAACTCCTCCCTCAATGGTGTGGCCCTGGCTCCTAGGCAGGGCTTTCCCAACCCGACTTCATACCTTAATGAGGTGACCCTGGTCACTAGGCCGGGCCTTCCTAACCCAACCTCCTCCCTCGATGGTGTGGGCTTGCTCCCTAGGCCAGGCCTTCTAACCCGAACTCCTCCCTCAATGGTGTGGCCCTGGCTCCTAGGCAGGGCTTTCCCAACCCGACTTCTTACCTTAATGAGGTGACCCTGGTCACTAGGCCGGGCCTTCCTAACCCAACCTCCTCCCTCGATGGTGTGGGCTTGCTCCCTAGGCCAGGCCTTCTAACCCGACCTCCTGCCTCAATGGTGTGGGCCTGCTCCCTAGGCCGGGCCTTCTAACCCGACCTCCTGCCTCGATGGTGTGGGCCTGCTCCCTAGGCCGGGCCTTCTAACCCGACCTCCTCCCACAATGGTTTGGCCCAGGCCCCTAGGCCAGGCCTTCTAACCCGACCTCCTCCCTCAATGGTGTGGGCTTGCTCCCTAGGCCGGGCTTTCCCAACCCGACCTCCTCCCTCGATGGTGTGGGCCTGATCCCTCGGATCATTATCTAAACGAAAAAGATAAATTAAGGAAAGGCAAGCAGGTTTTTGTTTTAAGGGCAAATCATGTATAACTATCGTGTGTGAGTTGCTGAGGGCCATGCGGTTGATGTGGTTAATATGAACTTCCAAAAGGCATTGGATAAAGTAACCCACAATAAGCTCTCAATAAATTTGAAGACAAAAGGCAGCTTATCAGCATGGATATGAAATTGGTAGCCTGTTGAAAACACCTGGTCAGCTCTCAACAGAGGTTAAGATGCTGGGCCAGATGCCAGAACTTTTTTAAGTTTGAATGTGGTGCAGGAAGATCGATTCATTCTAGAGGTGATGATATGAGAAATAGGGCATGGTTATTTTATAAACAAACTTTATTAAAAGAAAAGAAAAGAAAACATTTATTTAAACTTTTACTTCATCTAACACTAACAAATTACATGCAGTTTCTTAATCTTAACACATGAGTTCCCATTAAACCACACTGTACATGAACAGACAGCTCTTGTTCCACTTACACAGTCAAGCAAAAGCAATATTTTCATTTACGAAGCACTTTTCTTTTGTTAGGGACATTTGTTCAGATTCTTTTTTCAAAGTCTACCTCGGTGGGAACTTTGATGACCTCTCTGGTCGATTTCCACAGCCTTCTCCTGTAACTGTTCATAACAGCAATCTTTCTCTTATTATGGGCCAGGGTTTAGAGAATCCCAAAGTGTATCATGGAGTTCACCTGACCCACAACTTTTAATAGATTGTGGTATGGGGAGCACACGGCCCACTCTACAGGTGTGGTACAGCAGAAATGGAAAAGTATTTTTTAAAGCAAAACAATGTTTATTCTATGAACTCAAGTTAACCTTTTTAAAACATACAGTGAACATCTTAGCAATGATTAATTCAAATACAACCCCCAAAGAATACAACACTAAGTAATCCTTTAAGCTTTCCTTTTAACATCCATAAGACTTAAAACACCTTTTACCAGAAGCACATCAGGTTAAAGTCACTACTGTTATTAGTTTTAAATCACCAGGATCGATTTACAGTCGTTAGGTTACAGAGAGAGATTCATGCACCTTCTGGCTGTGACTGCAGCTATCCAGCTCTGAAAACGAAACTAAAACACACCCTGCAGCAAACAGCCTAAAACGAAAGTAAAAAGCTGACCGACAGCCCAGCTCCACCCACTCTCTGACATTACTGCAGTAGTAAACACCCATTTCTTAAAGGTACTGCCACTACAGCTATTTATATACACACCCATTTATACACGCCCATTTCTTAAAGGTACTCTCACATGACACTCTCGCTCCCTCACCCTAAGTTTCGCCCAACCCCTCAAACAAAGGTTCTTCCCTGAGGTGGTCAGACCTGAATCCATTATCCTTATCTGGGCTGTCTGGTTTCCCGCCTCAGTTTCTTCAAAAAGAACAGAGCTAATAATAATAATAATCCTTTTTATTGTCACAAGTAGGCTTACATTAACACTGCAATGCGGCTACTGTGAAAATCCTCTGGTCGCCACATTCCGGCGCATGTTCGGGTACACAGAGAGAAAATTCTGAATTCTCAGCTGGTTCGGGAATTGAACCCGCGCTGCTGGCCTTGATCTGCATCACAAACTAGCTGTGTAGCCCACTGAGCTAAACCAGCCCCTATGCCAATCATATGCAACTAATCGTCTGTTGATGGACAAAATAGGGCTGACGGCTGGTCAAACAAGGTTGTCCCGAATGACAATGGATCTTGAGTGGATCATCCTGTGTGTTCCCAAAAACGAGTCTGAATGGGACAAGGTAACTCAGGCTGTGGGCGCATATTTCTGACTCTGCTGCGAGCAGTCTTTTCCCTCAGTCTGTTTAACCCCTAAGTTGCCTGCCACATCTTGGACCCCATTTCTGGACCCAAGTTCCTAATATCTCTCTATCATGACAGGCGGAATTTTCCCAAAACTTTTCAGAGTGTTAGGTCCAAACTGAAGACCGACATGTATCTCTCCAGAAGCACAGCTGGGTTTCCACTCCATACTTCCTGGCACTCAGTGCAGTGAGAATCTGGGGGCGGGGTGGCTGCACAGAGATCTGGACTCCATCTTTAAAGAGCGCCCCAATTTGCATTTAAAATAAACTGGTGAGGCAATGGTTAGCACTGCTGCCTCACGGCGCCGAGGACCCGAGTTCGATCCCGGCCCCGGGTCACTGTCCGTGTGGAGTTTGCACATCCTCCCCGTGCCTGCGTGGGTCTCACCTGCCACAAACCAAAAAGATGTGCAGGGTAGGTGGATTGGCCACGCAACATTTTAGAAAAATAATTGGGTACTCTAAATTTATAAAAAATAAAATAAAACAAAATCCCCCCCCGCCCCTGACAGGCATGGAAGAGCACCTCCCACACGCGTCAGTTGGAGTCGTGATTAGCGGGTGTTTTTCAGACTGGGGGAAGGTGTTTATGGGGTTATCTCGCGGGGAGAGTTGGGACCTCCGAAGGGGTCAAGATAAGACAGGGGTTTGGGGCTAGGTGTGTCGCTCTTCCAGAGAGCCAGCACGAACAGAACTGGCCAAATGGCCTCCTTCTGGACTGTAACCATTCCAGTTAAAAGCCCTTTTACTCATTTCACATATATTGCCCACAATTACACTCACTGACACCATTCCCCTCTTCGAGTGTATACAATCCTAATCTACTTTTTAAATTCCTGCGTATTGTGTTTCCAATCTCCTGGCGGTTATGGCCCTTGTGTTAATACCACATCAGGGGCGAGATTCTCCGACCCCCGCCGGGTCGGAGAATCGCCAGGGGCTGGTGTGAATCCCGCCCCCGGCGGTTGCCGAATTCTACGGCACCGGATATTCAGCGGGGGCGGGAATCGCGCCGCACCAGTTGGCGGGCCCCCCTTGGCGATTCTCTGGCCCGGATGGGCCGAACTCCCGCTGCTAGAATGCCTGTCCCGCCGGCGTAGATTAAACCACCTCTCTTACCGGCGGACAAGGCGGCACGGGCGGGCTCCGGGGTCCTGGGGGGGGGGGCGCGGGGTGATCTGGCCCCGGGGGGTGCCCCCACGGTGGCCTGGCCCGCGATCAGGGCCCACCGATCCGCGGGCGGGCCTGTGCCGTGGGGGCACTCTTTTCCTTCCACCTTCGCCACGGTCTCCACCATGGCGGAGGCGGAAGAGACACCCTCCAGAGCGCATGTGCGGGAATGCCGTGAGCGGCCGCTAACGCTCCCGTGCATGCGCCGCCCGGAGATGTCATTTCCGCGCCAGCTGGCGGGGCACCAAAGGCCTTTTCCGCCAGCTGGCGGGGCGAAAATTAGTCCGGCGCGGGCCTAGCCCCTTAAGGTTGGGGCTCGGCCCCCCAAGATGCGGAGGATTCCGCACCTTTGGGGCGGCGCGATGCCCGACTGATTTGCGCCGTTTTGGGCGCCGGTCGGCGGACATCGCGCCAATACCGGAGAATTTCGCCCCAGATTTTTTTCCTTCAAGTCCCATGTTTAGTTTAGTTGCTGAGTATTCCCAACATTTTCTGCTTCTACTTCAGAATTACCAGCATCTGTCGCAATTTTCTCCCAGTTTGATCATGTATAAGATATTGATAAGAGGGCCATCTGATTTCATCGTCTGGGCAGCTGCGCATTTGAAGGCAACGGGAGGGGGGACTGTTCACATGGGGTAAGGACAGATGGGTAAGTTTACTCTCTTTCCACCATCTAAAGGTGAGTTTATGTATAAATTAGGCGGGCTTTTCCTTGCGCAGTCAAGCGAACAATATAACAAAGATGAGCTGGTGGAGTGAGATCCGGCACTGCAGGGGGAAGGCACAATAACAGCCAGAAGGGAACTGGGAAAAGAATAGACCTGGAGGTAGAGAAAAGAGTGGGGAAGGGTCGGACTGACTCTCCACCTCTGGGAGTGGCTAATACCAGTTTGATTGTATCAATGGGGGGGGTGGCACGTGGTGTAGTGGTTAGCACTGGTGCCTCACAGCGTCAGGGACCCGTGTTCGATTCCCGGCTTGGATCACTGTCTGTGCGGAGTCTGCACGTTCTCCCCGTGTCTGCGAGGGTTTCCTCCGGGTGCTCCGGTTTCCTCCCACAGTCCAAAGATGTGCAGGTTAGATGGATTGGCCATGATAAATTGCCTCTTAGTGTCCAAAGATGTGCAGGTTAGGTGGGGTTATGGGGGAGTGGGCCTAGGCAGGGTGCTCTTTCAGAGGGTTGGTGCAGACTCGATGGGCCGTATGGCCTCCTTCTGCACTGTCGGAAATCTAGGAATCTATGAATTAGCTCCATTGGTCAGTGCTGTCCCGGTCAACTCAACCACGACTTGTCAACTGTGCTTTGTCGTGATTCTATAAAACTTTCTAATTACCACAACCAGTTTGGTAATAGCTTCCCTCCAAACCATCTTACAAGATGGGTGAGCTACAGTCAGCCATGTGGCAGATTAGAGAGATAGTTAAAATACTTCATTGGAAAGGACGGATCTTGGGAACGTCAATACATTTGACTGACTGGGGCAGGAGAATGGTTTAAACTTAATACAAATACAGGGGGGAGTATCCTCAAGAGTGTAAACTTGATTAACCCAATGCCCATCTTTCATTCTTTACAAGTTTGAGCCCGTCTGTCATACCATCCACGGGCCCATGAGGAAACAGTAATCGAACCCCCCACGAGGCCCACGGAGTACGGGTTTCCCCAGAAGTGGACAGAGGCCTACTCAGCAGGGGCTCCTTAAAATCGGGCCTAAAAGCTGGCCTGAGCCGGGACCGGCGCGTTGGTTGTCCCCACCGGGACTGTGAGGTGTACATAGTTACTGCCGTGGGCAGATTTCATGTCTAGTTAAAGTAAATCGTTTGTCATTCCTACCACTGGCTTCACAGCCATTAAAGCTTCCATAACCGCATCCGAATTCACACCAAAATCCCATTCGGCCCGCTCTCTGAGACCTACAATGACTCCTAGCTCAGCAATTTGAAAATCCTCATCCTCGCTTTCAAGCCCAGACTTGACTTTGCCCCTCCCTAACCTCTGTAGCCTCCTCCAGCCCTCTGTAACCTCTGCCCTCATCCAATTCTGACCTCCTGAGCGACCCCAATGTTAATCGCTCCACCGTTGGGCCTTCAGTTGCCTGAGGCCCCTGAAACCTGGAATCCCCCTCCTTAAATCCCGCCAAATCTCTCTCCCCTCCTTCAGGCCACTCCTTAAAGCTTCTCTCTTTGACTAAACCTTTGCTCATCTGCCCCAAGTTCTCCTTATGTGACTCAGCGTGAAATTGTGACAGTCCTCCTCTGCAGGGTTTTGACGTTGGAATTAGGTTAAGACGCAGTATGAATACGGGATGTTGTAAAGCCACCACATAGGACACCGAGGAATTTAAGGGGCAGATTCTATGGCCCCCCTCGCAGAGGGGGCCGGTCAATTCAGCTCTAAGAAACAGGGGGCAGAGATCACAGCGAAAGAGGACCTCGTGCCTAATAGACATCAATTCAGGCGAGACGCTGAGAAGCAGTGAACCAATGCTTAGCTAAATATGTGCCGACCTGTAGCTCCTCCCGCACTGTAGGGCTGACCCAGGTCAACAGGCTTTATACCTCCACCGCTGGGCGGAGCCACAGGCGGAGCCAACAACAGCACCAATAATAACATTCCAACAGTGCAACAGCAACAACCAATAACAGAACAGCAACAACAGTAAGTATATACAACAGTGGAGATAACAATACTAATAGAACAGTAGAACATATATACAACAGCCTTACCACAGACTCACCACCGTGCCCAGAGTGACAGAGTCCTGTCAGAAAGGGAGAGAGAGAGAGACAGAGACAGACGAAGAAACCGACAGCAACTAAAAGCAAAGCCAGACTGTTGATGTCCGTCGGCGACCTCCACACAGAAAGATCAGAAGACATGATCGAGAAACGGAGACTGGGACGTTTGGTAGAAAAGAAACCTCAGTAATGTCAGGCTCAAGGACAAACCGAAGAAGGGGGAAGTGACAGAGTAATTGTGCTGGAAAATAGACTGACCATGATGTACAAAATATGGAATGGACTCATAGAATATCATAGATTATCATAGAATTTACAGTGCAGAAGGAGGCCATTCGGCCCGTCGAGTCTGCACCGGCTCTTGGAAAGAGCACCCTACCCAAGGTCAACACTCCCACCCAACACTAAGGGCAATTTTGGACACTAAAGGGAAATTTATCATGGCCAATCCACCTAACCTGCACATCTTTGGACTGTGGGAGGAAACCGGAGCACCCGGAGGAAACCCACGCAGACACGGGGAGGATGTGCAGACTCCGCACAGACAGTGACCCAGCGGGGAATCGAACCTGGGACCCTGGAGCTGTGAAGTAATTATGCTATCCACAGTGCTACCGTGCTACCCCACTAAGAGCAATTGGGACTGGTGCGTGGTGTCGGAAACGAGGACCTGGTGCCCTCCGGCAATGATACAACGAGAGGTGTTGTATCAAGAACCATTTGTTTCCAAGACAGGGCATCAGGAATCATTCTTCCCAATGACAATCCCAGAGTGGAACAAGGAGAAATAGACACAGCCCCATGACTGGGAATCTTCCATTTCTTTAGATTATTTCCAGCTTTCAGCGTTCCATTACCATGCCTACCATGTCAGCAAGTCATGTCTAGTTCCGCTGGCACTAAATACATGAAATGTTTTTTAAAATTAATTCACGGGATAGAGGCATCGCTGGCTGGGCCAGCATTTATTGCCTGTCATGATATTCAGGTGAACATCACAGCACATACATACATACATAATGATGGACAGATCAACGGACCAATCAACACACACAACACGACAGCCAATCACAGACAAGAGCATACACAGTACAAAACAGGGAACACGACACTTCCTGGGCACTCGAGCAGGAGAGGGCTCAGGGCACAGGCCTCATTGCCAGCCACTCAGAGGTTCACCATGTGCTGAGTACCAGAGTTTACTATGTTAATAGTTGATTGAAATAAAACTGCGTTGTACCATTCGCAACCATGTTGGTTCGTCTGTGTATCAGAGAACCCAACACTTCATGGTACCAGGAGTGATTTGATACCGACCCACAAATCTGCCATCCTGCGCCATGGACACCGTCAACACACCGCTGCCGCTGCAAGTCGCTGGGAACCTCGGCGTTAATTGGAAGCTGTTCAAACAGCGCTTCCAGCTCTTTCTGGAAGCCACCGAAAGAGAGAGCGCCTCGGACACCAGGAAGATCGCCATCCTCCTCACCACCGCAGGGCAGCACGCCATCCATGTCTACAACTCCCTGGTGTTCGCGGAAGGCGAGGACAAATCCAAATACAAGACGGTCCTTCTCAAGCCCGACCAACACTTCAACGTCTAGGTCAACGAGAGCTTCGAGAGGTATGTCTTCCAGCAGCGCCTGCGAGGTAAGGATGAGCTCTTTCAGTCCTTCCTTACGCATCTCCGTATCCTCGCGCAGTCCTGCGGTTATGACACCACCTCAGATTCCATGATCCGGGACCAGATCGTTTTTGGGGTCGCCTCGGGCACCCTGCACCAGCAGCTTTTAAAAATAAAAGGCCTCACCTTAGCCTCCGCAATCGAAGCCTGTGTCCTGCACGAAAACGCGACTAGCCGCTATGCCCAATTTCAGGCAACAGAATCGGCGCGGCGGGGGTCCTACGCAGCCGGATCGGCGAGCCAGGTGCCCCACGAGGCTGAACGGGTCCAGGTGATCGACTTCCTCCCGGCCCGCGGCCCGGACGATGGCGGCCATTTTGCGCGTTTTTCGAGGCCTCCCACGCTTGTGCGCGCCAAAACCTACGGCAACACTGAGGGACATGATGCGCAGGTGCACTTGACGCAAGACCGATCTGCGCATGCGCAGTGGCGCAACGAACGCCATGACGTCACGACGTGCGGCAACTGTGGAGCTGCACATTTAAAGCGGCAATGTCCCGCAAGAACCCGACAATGTCTACGCTGTGGCAAGGTGGGCCACGACGCTGCTTACTGTCGAGCAGCTCAACCTGTCAATCTTCCACAACTCCGACAACCTCGCAGGGACGTGCGGACCATTCAGCCTCCCCATTACGAATCGTGCCCAAACGACATCCAGACCGGTGACACAGATGACCGAGACGCCTTCCGTGTTGCGGTCATTGATGGGAACCGAGTTAACACGATCAATCCGGGTGATGAATGGTGTGCCACCCTGACGGTCAACCAATCGCCGATAACTTTCCGCCTGGACACTGGCGCCTCCGCCAACCTCATAGCATGGTCAGCCTTCTACGCCATGAAGGTCAGACCACCAATTCGGCCGTCCCGGTGCAGGATGGCCGACTACAATGGGAACGTTATCCCGACCCTGGGATCCTGCCAGCTCCAGGTGACACACAACACACACACGGCCACACTCTCATTCGAGATAGTCGGCTCATCGAAGGACTCCCTGCTAGGCGCACAGGCATGCAAGGCTCTCCACCTCGTGCAACGAGTCCACTCTCTCTCTCCAGACGGCACGTCTGACTTCCCGGATGCAGACTTCAGCGCACAGCTCCAATCGCTTCTCGCCCACAACCAGGAGGCATTCGAGGGCATGGGAACACTGCCATACACCTATAGAATTCGGCTCAAACCAGACGCCACCCCGGTCATTCATGCACCTCGCAGGGTCCCTGCGCCACTCAAAGACCGCCGCAAGCAGCAGCTGCAGGATCTCCAGGACCAAGGGGTCCTATCCAGGGTCACGGAGCCCACGCCGTGGGTCAGGTCCATGGTGTGTGTCAAGAAGCCCTCCGGCGAGCTCCGCATCTGTATTGACCCAAAAGACCTCAATAACAATATTATGAGGGAACATTACCCCATACCCAAACGGGAAGAGATCACGAGCGAAATGGCCCAGGCGAAAATATTTACAAAACTGGATGCCTCTAAGGGTTTTTGGCAGATCCAACTCGATCCGTCCAGCCGAAAGCTGTGCACTTTCAACACCCCTTTCGGCAGGTTCTGCTACAACCAAATGCCATCCGAGGTCTTTCATAGGATCATGGAGCAGATGATGGAAGGCATCGAAGGGGTGCGCGTCTACGTGGACAACGTCATCACCTGGTCCACCACACCACAGGAGCACATCTATCGTCTCCAACGCGTCTTTGCGCGGATACGTGAAAACGGCCTGCGCCTCAACCGAGCCAAGTGTTCTTTCGACCAAACCGAGCTGAAGTTCCTGGGGGACCACATATCCCGGTCAGGGGTCCGTCCGGATGCAGACAAGGTGAGCGCCATTACAGCCATGCCGCAGCCGGCAGACAAGAAAGCAGTGCTACGCTTCCTAGGCATGGTCAACTTCCTGGGGAAGTTCATTCGCAACCTTGCCTCCCACACGACGGCTCTGCGCCACCTCGTCAAGAAGTCCACGGAGTTCCAGTGGCTGCCCGCACACCAGCAGGAATGGGAGGAGCTCAAACTCAAGCTCACCACAACCCCGGTACTGGCCTTTTTCAACACGTCTCGTGCCACTAAATTCTCAACTGATGCCAGCCAGTCCGGCATTTGGGCAGTGCTCCTGCAGCGGGATGACACTGCGTCATGGGCCCCGGTCGCCTATGCCTTGCGGGCCATGACCCCCACAGAGCAGCGCTACGCGCAGATCGAAAAGGAGTGCCTGGGCTTGCTAACCGGTTTAGACAAGTTCCATGATTATGTGTATGGTCTTCCCCGGTTCACTGTTGAAACTGACCACCGCCCCCTGGTCAGCATCATAAACAAGGACCTGAACGAGATGAAAAAAAGGCTACCAGAAACCGCCGGCCTTGGTTTGGACCATCACATTTGTCATGCCAATCAGTAACTTTCCACATCGTCTGAGAGCATCTTCACGCTCGCAATACATAATCAGCACCTCCCATTTCTATTGTCAGAAATCTGGCCTCATTACCACTGAGGGACCTGTTTTATCCCCCGTATCCTGTTTCAATCAGCAGAACTTATACTTATCGCTGGGGTTAGCCCAGCCACCATCAGCCATTCTCCATTGGAGGTGCGGATGGTTTGACAGAGTTCGGGCTGTGCGATGCCTGGTTAGCTCTGTGACTGATCCACAAAATGAGTTGCCTATCCCAGCAGGCCCCAGACTATGTAATTGCCACCATTATCCCCTACCAACCAGGTAATCAACCCATCCAGGGGTCCCAACTCTCCCCACTGGAGAACCCCACTAATACAAGGGCAGCGGGCACATGGGGAACACCACCACCTGCAAGACCCCCTCCAAGCCACTCACCATCCTGACTTGGAAATATATCGGCCGTTCCTTCATTGTCGCTGGGTCAACATCCTGAACCTCCCTCACAGCACAGTGGGTGTACCTACACCACGTGGGCTGCAGCGGTTCAAGAGGGCAGCTCACCACCACCTTCTCAAGGGGCAATTAGGACTGGGCAATGAAGTGTTGGGTTCTCTGATACACAGACGGACCAACACGGTTGCGATTGGTACAACGCAGTTTTATTTCAATCAACTATTAACATATTAAACTCTGGTACTCAGCACATGGTGACTGTCTGAGTGGCTGGCAATGAGGTCTGTGCCCTGAGCCCTCTCCTGCTCGAGTGCCCAGGAAGTGTCGTGTTCCCTGTTTTGTACTGTGTACGCTCTTGTCTGTGATTGGCTGTCGTGTTGTGTGTGTTGATTGGTCCGCTGATCTGTCCATCATTATGTATGTGTGTATGTGCTGTGATGTTCACCTGAATATCATGACATCCCCCCTTTTTTACAGGATTATGTGCCTACGTGGTTATAAATAGAGATGTGTACTGAGTGCAGCTAAATGTGTGTGTGTGTAATATCTACAGCATGTACATGGGGCTTAACTATAGACAAGGGGCGATGTCGGGTGTGACATAACAACGAGGTTGTACCATAAACAAAGAACGGGGAAATGTTGAACGATAAAACAAATTCCTGTAACGATAAGAATATAAACATATTAACACAGTGGTTGCATGAGTTCAATGTATAAACAGTCTCATAAGTCCAGTCTAGTAGGTGGGCGACGAATTCGGGTTGACCGCCTCAAGGGTGGGTCTGGAACCACCGGCTGAGGAACAGGCCTGGCCACGGGCGACGTCGGAAGTGGCATGGCAGCAGGCAGCTCCACAAAGTCGATATCAGGAACAACAGGAGGACACGGTGTCGGTGTAAGGTCTCGTAGCGAGCGTGGAAGCAGGCGAAGAGCCCGGCGATTGCGCCTACGAACGGATCCATCAGGCATGCGAACCAGGTACGAGCGGGGAGTCACGCGTCGGAGAACTTCGGCAGGTGCTGACCAGCCACCTTCTGGTAGGTGGATGCGGACGTCGTCTCCAGGGGCCAGGGCGGGGAGATCAGTTGCCCGTGTGTCATATGATCTCTTCTGGCGACCTTGCTGCAGTTGCATCCTGTGCAGTACCGGAGCATGGTCTATTGTGGGTGCCAGCATGGAAGGCACAGTGGTCCTGAGGGCGCGACCCATCAACAGCTGGGCTGGTGAGAGACCAGTGGCTAGTGGGGCCGAGCGATAGGCCAACAGGGCGAGGCAGAAATCCGATCCGGCAACAGCAGCCTTGCCGAGGAGCCGCTTGATGATGTGAACGCCCTTCTCCGCCTTTCCATTGGACTGGGGATGCAGAGGGCTGGACGTCACGTGTGTGAAGCCATACGAGGCAGCAAAGGACGACCATTCCTGGCTGGCAAAACAGGGCCCATTGTCCGACATGACAGTAATCGGAATGCCGTGGCGAGCGAAGGTGTCTTTGCAGGCCCTTAAGACAGCGGACTTTGTCAAATCGTGCAGGCGTATGACCTCTGGATAGTTTGAAAAGTAATCTATGACGATTACATAGTCCCTGCCGAGCGCGTGAAAGAGGTCCACACCCACCTTCGCCCAGGGGGGCGTCACCAGCTCATGGTGCAGAAGCGTCGCAGGAGGTTGCGCCGGCTGAAACCTTTGGCAGGTGGGACAGTTGAGCACCATATTGGCAATGTCATCACTGATGCCCGGCCAGTATACCGCCTCTCGGGCCCTCCATCTGCACTTCTCGACCCCCAGGTGGCCTTCGTGTAGTTGGTCGAGGACCAGCTTGAGCATGCTGTGCGGAATCATAATCCGGTCCGGCTTTAGGAGGACAGCATCAATGACGGCCAAGTCGTCCCGGACATTGTAGAACTGCGGGCACTGCCCTTTGAGCTACCCTCCCGTCATGTGGCGCATCACACGCTGTAGGAGGGGGTCAGCCGCAGTCTCCCGGCGAATACGGGCCAGACTGGAGTCATCGGCTGGCAGATTTGCCGATGTGAAGGCCACCTGGGCTTCGACCTGACATACGAACCCCTCCGAATCGGGCGGTGTGCTCACTGCTCTCGATAGGG
Source organism: Scyliorhinus torazame (assembly GCF_047496885.1). Taxonomy (NCBI): domain Eukaryota; kingdom Metazoa; phylum Chordata; class Chondrichthyes; order Carcharhiniformes; family Scyliorhinidae; genus Scyliorhinus; species Scyliorhinus torazame. Next base: position 32,564,867 of record NC_092733.1, on the reverse strand, counting down.
CATCCGCAATGATAAGGTCCTTTCCCGGGGTGTAGACCAGTTGGAAGTCGTACCTCCTGAGTTTGAGTAGGATGCGCTGGAGGCGAGGGGTCATCTCGTTCAGGTCCTTATGTATGATGCTGACCAGGGGGCGATGGTCAGTCTCAACGGTAAACTGGGGGAGACCATACACGTAGTCATGGAACGTGTCTATTCCGGTTAGCAAACCCAGGCACTCCCTTTCGATCTGCGCGTAGTGCTGTTCTGTGGGGGTCATGGCCCGCGAGGCATAGGCGACCGGGACCCATGACGCAGTGTCATCCCGCTGCAGGAGCACTGCCCCAATGCCGGACTGGCTGGCATCAGTCGAAATTTTGGTGTCACGAGATGTGTCGAAAAACGCCAATACCGGGGCTGTGGTGAGCTTAATTTTGAGCTCCTCCCATTCCTGCTGGTGTGTGTGCAGCCACTGGAACTCCGTGGACTTCTTGACGAGGTGGCGCAGAGCTGTCGTGTGGGAGGCAAGGTTGGGAATGAACTTCCCCAGGAAGTTGACCATGCCTAGGAAGCGTAGCACTGCTTTCTTGTCTGCCGGCTGCGGCATGGCTGTGATGGCGCTCACCTTGTCTGCATCCGGATGGACCCCTGACCGGGAAATGTGGTCCCCCAGAAACTTCATCTCGGTTTGGCCGAAAGAACACTTGGCTCGGTTGAGGCGCAGGCCGTTTTCCCGTATCCGCGCAAAGACGCGTTGGAGATGACTGATGTGCTCCTGTGGTGTGGTGGACCAGATGATGACGTCGTCAACATAGACGCGCACCCCTTCGATGCCCTCCATCAGCTGTTCCATGATCCTGTGAAAGACCTCAGATGTCGAGATGATGCCAAACGGCATTCTGTTATAGCAGAACCTGCCGAAAGGAGTGTTGAAGGTGCACACTTTCCTGCTGGACTGATCCAGTTGGATCTGCCAAAAACCCTTCGAGGCATCCAGTTTTGTAAAGATTTTAGCCCGGGCCATTTCGCTCGTGATCTCTTCCCGTTTGGGTATGGGGTAGTGTTCCCTCATGATGTTGTTGTTCAGGTCTTTTGGGTCAATGCAGATCCGGAGTTTGCCAGAGGGCCTCTTAACACACACCATGGAGCTGACCCATGGCGTGGGCTCCGTGACCCGGGATAGCACCCCTTGGTCCTGGAGATCCTGCAGCTGCTGCTTGAGGCGGTCTTTGAGTGGCGCTGGGATCCTGCGAGGTGCATGAATGACCGGGGTGGCGTCCGGTTTGAGTCGTATTCTGTAGGTATAGGGCAGTGTGCCCATGCCCTCGAATGCCCCCTGCTTGTGGGCGAGGAGCGATTGGAGCTGTGCCCTGAATTCTGTATCCGGGAAGTCAGACGTGCCGTCTGGAGACAGAGCGTGGACCCGCTGCACGAGGTGGAGAACCTTGCATGCCTGTGCGCCTAGCAGGGAGTCCTTTGATGATCCGGCTATTTCGAAGGACAGTGTGGCCGTATGTGTGTTGTGTGTCACCTGGAGCTGGCAGGATCCCATGGCCGGGATAACGTTTCCATTGTAGTCGACCATCTTGCGACGGGATGGCCGAATTGGTGGTCTGACCTTCATGGCGTAGAAGGCTGACCATGCTATTAGGTTGGCGTGTCCAGACGGAATGCTATCGGTGATCGGTTGACCGTTAGGGTGGCACACCATTCATCACCCGGATTGACGCTGTTCACTGGCATCGGCTGGTGGGTCCTGGCTGGAGTCATCCAGTTCCCATCAATGACCGCAACACGGAAGGCGTCCCGGTCGTCTGTGTCACTGGTTTGGATATCGTCTGGGCACGACTCATAGTACGGAGGCTGAATGGCCCGCACGTCCCTGCGAGGTTGTCGGAATTGGGGAACATTGGCAGGTTGAGCTGCTCGACAGCAGGCAGCGTAGTGGCCCACCTTGCCACAGCGGAGGCATTGTCGTTTTTTTGCCGGACATTGCCGCTTTAAATGTGCGGCTCTGCAGTTGCCGCATGTCGTGACGTCATGGCGTTCGTTGTGCCACCGCGCATGCGCATCACGTCCCTCTGCGTCGACGTCTTTTTTGGCACGCACAAACGCGGGTGGCCGCGGAAAGCGCGCGAAATGGCTGCCCTCATCCGGGCCGTGGGCCGGGAGGAACTCGATCGCCTGGACCCTTTCGACCTCGTAGGACGCCTGCCTCGCCGATCCGGCAGCGTAGGACGCCTGCCTCGCCGATCCGGCCGCGTAGGACGCCTGCCTCGCCGATCCGGCAGCGTAGGACGCCTGCCTCGCCGATCCGGCAGCGTAGGTCCCCTGCCTCGCCGATCCGGCCGTGTAGGTCCCCTGCCGCGCCGATCCGGCCGCGTAGAACGCCTGCCTCGCCGATCCGGCTGCTTAGGACGCCTGCCTCGCCGATCCGGCCGCGTAGGACGCCTGCCTCGCCGATCCGGCCGCTTGAAATTGGGAGTAGCGGCGGGCCGCGTTTTCATGAAGGACACAGGCTTCGATTGCAGAGGCTCGGGTGAGGCCTTTAATTTTGAGGAGCTGCTGGCGTAGGGTGCCCGAGGTGACCCCAAAAACAATCTGGTCCCGAATCATTGAATCGGAGGTGGTGTCGTAACCGCAGGACTGCGCGAGGATACGGAGATGGGTAAGGAAAGATTGAAAGGGCTCATCCTTACCCTGCAGGCGCTGCTGGAAGAGATACCTCTCGAATCTCTCATTTACCTCGACGCTGAAGTGTTGCTCGAGTTTGAGAAGGACCGTCTTGTACTTGGTCTTGTCCTCACCTTCCACGAACGCGAGGGAGTTGTAGACATGGATGGCGTGTTGCCCTGCCGTGGAGAGGAGGAGGGCGATTTTCCTGGTGTCCAAAGCGCTCTCCCTTTCGGTGGCTTCCAGAAAGAGCTGGACGCGCTGTTTGAACAGCTTCCAATTGACGCCGAGGTTTCCAGCGATTTGTAGCGGCTGCGGCGTGCTGACGTTGCCCATGGCGCAGGATGGCAGATTCCTGAGGATTCGTAGTTAGGCCTCACAGTTACCGGGTTCCAGTCCTGGTACTATGTTGTGTTGGGTGCTCTGCTACACAGACGAACCAACACGTTTGCGGATGGTACAACTCAGTTTTATTACTAACATTTATTTACAATGGTAGACTGGTTACTGAGGTTCGTTCATTACCCTTGAATCTGTGGACCTATTCCTAACACTATCTTGGAGTGGCACTCAGCACATGGTGGATGTCTGAATGGCTTGCTGTGAGCTCTGTGCCCTGAGCTGTCTCCTGCTGGAATGAGCGGGAAGTGTCGTGTTCCCCGTTTTATAGTGTGTATGCTCTTGCCTGTGATTGGCTGTGGTGTTGTGTGTGTATTGATTGGTCCGTTGATCTGTCCATCAGTATGTATGTATGTTTGCACCATGATGTTTACCTGACTATCATGACACATTCCCTCGCCCTACTACCGTACAAATATCGCCCACTTTCTATGCCTTTTAGCTTTGACTAAAGGACTCGAAACGCTAGCTCTTTTCTCTCCTTACAGAATCCGCCAGACCTGCTGAGATTTTCCAGCATTTTCTCTTTTGGTTTCAGATTCCAGCATCCGCAGTGATTTACTTTTATAAATTAATTGCAGCCCTCCCCAACATCTCTGGTTGTAATTACACGAAAGCGCCAAGCCTGTCGGATTGTAATCAGACTGTGCATGTAACAGCACTGGGTGTGGAAGATTGTAATCAGATTGTTTATAACCACACTGATTAATAATGGTTTTAAGCATACTGTTAATCACGAATACTGAGTGTATAGTCAGATTATGCAAAATAACGAGACGTAGGTAATTACGTGGAACCGCACTCAATGCCTGGAAATCTCGTCCCGACCCTGCCAGTCAATGGACATGTGAACATGTCACACCAGCCCTCCCGGGAGAACTCGCCACGGGGACAGCTGAAAGTCCCAGACATGCGGGGCGATTGTAACCAGGCCATCTGGCAGTACTAAGGATTTAGGATTGTAATTGAGCTGTTTTACAGTGCTGAGTGTATATAATTGTAATCGGACTGTGTATAACAGTAGAATCATAGAATCTCTACAGTGCAGAATTAGGCCATTCGGCCCATCGAGTCTACACCGGCCCTCTGAAAGAAACCCCTACCTAGGCCCACTTACCCGCCCTAATCCCTGTAACCCCATAACCCCACCTAACCTTTGATGTGTTGGGTGTTCTGGATCACATACAGGTCACCAACACTTGAAGTACTGCAACACTATTTTATTAAAAGGTTAACTATTTAAACATCCTTGAACTGTGGGTAAATACGATACCAGCTTTAACTAAAGACCTTTGCCTTGTCCTAACCAGTTGATGCACCCAGCACATGGTGAATGTCTGTGTTGCAGGCTGTGAGCTCTGTGCTCCTAGCTAGCTGCAACTCGAATGAGTGGGAACTCTGATGTCCCCTGTCTTTATAGTGCGTGGGCTCTCACTGGTGATTGGCTGCGGTGTTGTGTATGTTGAATGGTCCCACTGTGTGTCCATCAGTGTGTGTCTGCACCATGATATACTGGTGTATATTATGACAACCTTTGGGTTATTTAGGCAACCTTTGGACACTAAGGGGCAATTTGGCCCATCCAATCCACCTAACCTGCACATCTTTCGACTGTGGAAGGAAACTGGAGCACCCGGAGGAAACCCACGCAGACACAGAGAGAATGTACAAACTCCCCACAGACAGTCACCCGAGGTCGGAATTGAACCCGGGTCCCTAGCGCTGTGAGACAGCTGTGCTGACCACTGTGCCGCCCTCATTATCCTGGTTATATGATGTCAATCAAACTGCTTTTTTAAATTCATTTACGGATGTGGCCATTGTTGGTTCAGCCAGCATTTATTGACCATCCCGAGTTGCCCTCTAGAAGGTGGTGGTGAGTTACCTTCTTGAATCGTTGCAGTCCCTGAGGTGTAGGTACATCCACAGTGCTGTTAGGGAGGGAGTTCCAGGATTTTGACCTAGCGACAGTGAAGGAACGGCCAATATATTTCCCAGTTGGGGTGGTGAGGGATTTGGAGGGGAACCTCCAGGTGGTGGGGTTCCCAGGTCTCTGCTGCTCTTGTCCTTCTAGATGGCAGTGGTCGTGGGTTTGGAAGGTGCTGCCTAAGGAACCTTGGTGAGTTGCTGCAGTGCATCTTGTAGATGGTGCTGTCACTGTGCGTCGGTGGTGGAGGGAGTGAATGTTTGCGGAAGGGGGAGCAATCAAGCGGGGCTGCTTTGTCCTGGATGGTGTTGAGCTTCTTTAGTGTAGTTTAAAATAGGTAGGGTTGTAATCAGACTGAGCTGAGCATATATAATTGTAATAAGACATTGTACAACCTCATTGAATACATTAAACAGATTAATAAGCAGCACTGAGCATCTATGATTGTAATGTGCCTTTGAATTACAGCACTGGGTATGTAAGATTGTAAACAGATGGATAGATAGGATTGTAACTCCTAGTGTCCTGGTCAAGATCCATCTCTCAATCAACATCACAAAAACAGGCTGTCTGTTCATTATTCATTGCTATTTGTCCGATCTTGCTTTGAGAAAATTAGTTTTTGTGTTCCCTACGTTACAACAGTCACTACATTTCAAAAGTACCGTATTGGTTGAAGCGCTCAAAGAAACCTGTTGGTCATGGAAGGTGTTCTAGAAGTGAAAATCTTACTTGAATAGCATTAGGTATATTGGATTGGCATCAGACTGTGTAACAGAATTGGTAAATGTGTTTGTAATCAGACTGTGTATAACAGCATTGGGTAAATGGGTTGGTAATCAGATTGTGTATAACAGCATTGGGTAAATGGGTTGGTAATCAGATTGTGTATAACAGCATTGGTAAAATGGGGTTGTAATCACGCTGTGTATAACAGCATTGGTAAAATGGATTTGTAATCAGGCTGTGTATAACAGCATTGGTAAAATGGGTTTGTAATCACACTGTGTATAACAGCAGTGGGTAAATGGGTTGGTAATCAGACTGTGTATAACATAATTGGGTAAATGGGATTGTAATCAGACTGTGTATAACAGCATTGGTAAAATGGATTTGTAATCAGGCTGTGTATAACAGCATTGGTAAAATGGGTTTGTAATCACACTGTGTATAACAGCATTGCGTAAATGGGTTTATAATCAAACTGTGTATAACATAATTGGGTAAATGGGATTGTAATCAGACTGTGTATAACAGCATTGGGCAAATAGGATTGTAATCAGACTGTGTATAACAGCATTGAATAAATAGAATTGCAATCAGACTATGTAAACGTTAGATAAATAGGTAATCATACTGTGTAAAGCAGCATTGGGTAGATTAGAGAGTAATCAGTCTGTGAGAATATAGGATTGTAATTAGATTGCATATAACAGTATTGGATGTATTGGATTGCAATCAAACTGCTTATAACAGCAATGGGTGTATAGGGTTATAATCAGACTCTGTAATAACAGCACTTATCGTATCAATTTATAATAAGGCTCTATGTAACAGCATGTAATACATATGATTGTAAGCAGATGTTGTACAGTTTCATTGAATGTATAGGGTCATAATCAAACAGCACTTAATAGTGCTGAGTTTCTAGGAATGTAACCAGTATATAACAGCACTGAGTATTTAGTGTTGTAATCAGATTGTGTAAAATAGTACCGAACATATTTAGGATTGTAATCAGACTGTGCTTAATAGTTCCGACTATTTTTTGGAATATAATCAGACCTGACTGTAGTTTGGATTATAATTGGATTGTGTATAATAGGATTGTAATTAAATTAACATACTAATATCGAACATTAATTAATATCTAATATTAATATATTGATTAATATATAATGTTAATTTTATATAAGATATTAGCATGGGTAGAGGATTGGTTAGCTGACAGGAAACAGAGAGAGGGTAGAAGTGGGTCATTTTCAGGGGGATTTGACAAGTGGAGTTCCACTGAGATCAGTGCTTGGGTCTCTGCTATTTACAGTCTATATCAATGGCATGGATAAGGGACCCAATGGATAAGGGACCCAATGTGTGGCATCTAAATATGCTGATGACAGAAAGATACGTAGGAATAGGAACAGGATTTGTTGTGAAGTATATTATCATAGAATTTACAGCGCAGAAGGAGGCCATTCGGCCCATCAAGTCTGCACCAGCTCTTGGAAAGAGCACCCTACCCACGGTCAACACCTCCACCCTATCCCCATAACCCAGAAACCCCACCCAACACTAAGGGCAATTTTGGACACTAAGGGCAATTTATCATGGCCAATCCACCTAACCTGCACATCTTTGGACTGTGGGAGGAAACCGGAGCACCCGGAGGAAACCCACGCAGACACGGGGAGGATGTGCAGACTCCGCACAGACAATGACCCAAGCCGGGAATCGAACCTGGGACCCTGGAGCTGTGAAGCAATTGTGCTATCCACAATGCTACCGTGCTGCCCGTTACATTACACTGGTTGGAACTCAAAAATGGCTTTGACTGTTGCTAAGGTGTCGAAAATGCAACAGTGGATTACTGGAAATCCTGAGAGGGTCTTAGGAGATCAAATGAAGATAGAAATAAAAGCAGGATTTTTGTGAGATGACGTGATTAAAATGATTACCCGGCATTTAGCATTAAAAGGCGAGGAACCTGAAATTAGTGAATCACAGCTAGAGTTAGCTAGGATCTGCTAGCAAGTGAAGCGCTGAAACAGCTTGAGATATAAGAATAGAGAAACGCAGAAGTTTGAACTTGAGCTACTGGGCAAGAAGTTAGAAAATAAGGAAAAAGAAAAAGAAATGGAAATCCCCAAAACCTGAGCTTGAGTTTCAAGGAGAGAAAGAACTCAGAAAGCTTGCAATGGCCGGAGAAAAGATTGGAACGAGTATGATTCCGAATCGAATGAGGATTTTGATTTAGCTAAACAAAGATTTTTAGTGCCTACCTTTACAGAGGATGGAGTTGCATGGTATTTCACTTCATTTGAAAAGATAGCTGCGAAGCCAAAAGATATTTGGGCCTTGGCATTACCAAGTCGGCTGTCAGGCAGGGCTATGAGTGCGTACACTCAGGGGGATTGTCACTCGGCTAGTAACCCAGGGCCGCAGGCCCGCTGAGGGTGTTGGGACAACCCGTGGGGGTGAGAGAAGCCGTAATGCCACAGGAGGAACACCTTGGACTGCGCTACAAGAGAAACGGTCTAACAGAGTTTTTAATAATAATAATCTTTATTAGTGTCACAAGTGTCACAGTCCAAAGATGTGCAGGTTAGGTGGATTGGCCATGATAAATTGCCCTTAGTGTCCAAAATTGCCCTTAGTGTTGGGTGGGGTTACTGGGTTATGGGGATAGGGTGGAGGTGTTGACCTTGGGTAGGGTGCACATTCCAAGAGCCGGTGCAGACTCGATGGGCCGAATGGCCTCCTTCTGCACTGTAAATTCTATGATAATCTATGATAAGTAGGCTTACATTAACACTGCAACGAAAAGCCCCCAGCCGCCACATCCCGGCACCTGTTCGGGTACACCGAGGGAGAATTCAGAATGTCCACTTCACCTAACGAGCACGTCTTTCGGGACTTGTGGGAGGAAACCGGAGCACCCGGAGGAAACCCACGCAGGCACGGGGGAGAACGCGCAGACTCGGCACAGACTGTGACTCAGGCCGGGAATCGAACCCGGGACCCTGGAGCTGTGAAGCAGCGGTGCTAACCAGTGCGCTACGGTGCCGCCCACTTATACTTCCATAAGTCATCTGGACAACTTTATGGACGATAGCTTAACATCACATCTAAATTCTTAAGCACCTCTGTTTTATCCAACTGGAGGTTGACTTTAGAATTTCTGACTTCCGACTCATCCTCCCAGTGTTTGATATTTTCATTTCACCCCCTATTTATTTCATCACTGTGAACACATTCCTATCCTGACTGTCTTCTCTGTCATAATATTGCTTTAACATATTAATTTGCTGGCTCTTCCTCTTGTCTGGAGTATAATTTACAACACTGAGTTTTTTTCTGATTTGATAAGGTCCAACGGACCTCACTTTTAAACGGTCTTTGAGATCTGGTATCGGAATGAGAGATTCCCCACCCCCTGACAAGTATGACAGACCTGACATCATTTAGCTAAGTCTTTGTGCAACCTTGGGCAATCGGAATGTTTCACTATTTTAGCCTGCGTGTTCTTAATGCCTCGGATTCCTGTCATCGGAATTTTGTGGGGCACTCATAACATTTTGTGTCGGGACTGAGCTGCTCAGTGAACGGCGCTCGGAGGCACAGAGGCATCTTGGGATGCTTGCCCACAAATCCCTGAAGGTGTTCTAGCGAAGGGTTGGTGCAGACCCAATGGGCCGAATGGTCTCATGCTGCACTGTGGGGATTCTATAATGTTATGAGAAGCTTAATATCTAAATGGCGAGAGATTGCAGAGCTCTCAGATGCAGAGGGATCTGGGTGTCCGAGTGCATGAATCACAAAAGGTGACGAGAAAGGAGAAAGTAATTCGGAAAGTGAACGTTTTGTTCATTGTGACAGGAATTGATTACATATGTAGGGAGGTTATAATTCAGTCATACCACATTTGGAAAACTGAAGAATCATAGAATTTACAGTGCAGAAGGAGGCCATTCAGCCCATCGAGTCTGCACCGGTCCTCAGAAAGAGCACCCTACCGAAACCCACACCTCCACCCTATTCACGTAACCCCACGTAACCCAATCTTTTTGGACACGAAAGACAATTTATCACGGCCAATCCACCTAACCTGCACATCTTTGGACTGTGGGAGGAAACCGGAGCACCCGGGGGAAACCCACGCAGACACGGGGAGAACGTGCAGACTCCGCACAGACAGTGATCCAAGCCGGAATCGAACCTGGGACCCTGGAGCTGTGAAGCAACTGTGCTAACCACTATGCTACCTCGCTGTATTATCTCCTTATTTAAGGATGGATTTAAGTCGTTCAGAGAAAGTTTAGAATCATAGAATTTATACAGTGCAGAAGAGGCCCTTTGGGTCTGCACTGACTCTCTGAAAGAGCACACTACCTAGGCCCACTCCCCCTCCTTATCCCCAGAACCAAACCTAACCTGCACATCCCTGGACTGTGGGAGGAAACCGGAGCATCCGGAGGAAACCCACGCAGACACGAAGAGAAAGTACAAACTCCACACAGTCACCCGAGGCCAGAATCGAACCCGGGACCCTGGCGCTGTGAGGCAGCAGTGCTAATCACTGTGCTACCGACGGACTAATATCAGGAATGGGCGGCTTGTCTGATGGGGAAAGGTTGGAGAGGTTGGGTTTGTATCCACTGGAGTTGAGAAGAGTAAGAGGCAACTTGATTGAAACCTTTAAGATGCTGAGGGGTATCGACAGGGTGGATGTGGAGAGGATGTTTCCTCTTGTGGGAGAATCTAGAACTCGGGTCAGTGTTTAACAATAAGGGGTTGTCTGTTTAAGACGGAGATGAGGAGAATGTTTTCTCTCGGGGGGGGAGGGCGGGTGAGTCTCAGGAACTCTCCCTCAAAGGGCAATGGAAGCAGAATCTATGAATATTTCTAAGGCCGAGCGAGAGAGATTCTTGATGAACGCGGGGTGAAAGGTTAACGGGGGGGGGGAGGGGGGGGGGTCAGCGGGAATGTGGGGTTGAGGTTACAATCAGATCAACCAGTGATCTCGTTGAATGGCGGGGCAGGCTCGAGGGGCCGAGTGGCCTCCTCCTGATCCTAATGCGTCTGTTCCTATGTCAGTTTTGGAACACTTTGTGCGTGCCAGAGGCCAGTATTGAAGGAGCGGCAAGATCTCACCAGGGAGTGAGACTGGAGAAGGATATAGAAATAGGGAGCAGCGAAGCTGTGGAGCAATATGAAAGCAACGGTAAAAATATTAGAAATCGGGCCATTTTGACCACAGAGTTGCAGGTTGAACGGGCAGCAGAATGTTCCGGAAGGTTACATGTTCAGCTAGAGTTGGTCATGCTTTCAAATTACTGATGGATTCAGTACATTCTGCACCTCTGCTACAGTTAGAATGTTGTTCTAACTACCACTAGCTTAGAAGCCCGTTCAATTTACCTCTTCTTAAAATTGAACAAATAAAAATGCCTTCTTCAGATAAGAAATGTGAAGCAGTTTAACTGCTGATGGAGTGTTGGGCAGAGAATGACTGTGAGAATCACTCGGTGTGGCTGATCCGCACGGTGTGAAACTACCCCGATCATAGCTGATGCTTTCTACACCAAACTGAATTCGACAGGACCTGCGTTCATGTTTTGGAAAGTGTGTGTGTGCAAATGTGTGTGTGTGCATTTGTGCGTGCATTTGTGTGTGTATTTGTGTGTGTATTTGTGTGTCCATTTGTGTGCGTGCATTTGTGTCCGTATGTGTGTGCGGGTGTCCATTTGTGTGTGTGCATCCATGTGTGCATTTGTGTGTGTGTGTTTGTGTGTGCGTCCATGTGTGCATTTTTATGCATGCATGTGTGTGTATGTGTACATTTGTGTGTATGCTTCCATGTGTGCATTTGTGTGTGTATGTGTGTGTGCATTGTGTGTGTGTGCATTTGTGTGTGTATGTGTGCATTTGTGTCGGTATGTGTACATGTGTGTGTATGCGTCCATGTGTGCATTTGTGTGTGTGCGTGCATTTGTGTCTGTATGTGTACATGTGTGTGTATGCGTCCATGTGTGCATTTTTGTGTGTGTGTGCATTTGTGTGTGTGTGTGCATTTGTGTGTGTATGTATACATCTGTGTGTGTGTGTATTTGTGTGTGTATGTATACATTTGTGTGTGTGCGTGCATTTGTGTGTGTATGTATACATCTGTGTGTGTGTGTGTATTTGTGTGCCTGTGTATTTTCAAGATTCAACCAGATACATAGCCTGAAAAAACATCACCTCATTCAAAGTGAGGAGAGACAGTGCACATGTTCTGTGTGTAGACAAGGCTTCCACTGATTGTCCAATCTAGAGAGACACGTGGAGACCCAAAACATAGAGAAAGTCGGAAGTGTGGGGACTGAGGGAAGGGATTCAGAGTCCCATCTGAGCTGGAGATTCATTGACGATTCACACTGGGGAGAGGCCATCCACCAGCTCTCAGTATGGGAAGGGATTCACTCAGTTATCAACCCTGCAATCACACCAGCAAGTTCACACTGGGGAGAGGCCATTCACCTGCTCTGTGTGGGAAGGGGTTCACACAGTTATCCAGTCTGCAGATACACCAGCAAGTTCACACTGGGGCACAGCTTTCTTACTGTGCTCACACTGGGGAGACACAGTAGCACAGTAGTTAGCACTCTTGCTTCACAGCTCCAGGGTCCCAGGTTCGATTCCAGCTTGGGTCACTGTCTGTGCGGAGTCTGCACGTTCTCCTCGTGTCTGCGTGGGTTTCCTCCGGGTGCTCCGGTTTCCTCCCACAAGTCCCGAAAGAAGTGCGGCTAGGTAATTTGGATATTCTGAATTCTCCCTCCGTGTACCCGAACAGGCGCCGGAATGTGGCGACTAGGGGCTTTTCACAATAACTTCATTGCAGTGTGAATGTAAGCCTACTTGTGACAATTAAGATTATTTTTATATTTCTTTGTGTATGCATTTGTGTGTGAGTGTACATTTTTGTGCCTGTGTATTTCTGTGTGTGTGCATTTGTATGCGTCTTTATGTCTGTGTGTGTGTGTGGTCAAATAACAGCATGAGCCACCATGAACACAAAGACACCACCACCATTGTAAATTTGAGAGGTAGCATGTTACTGGCCTAGTGAGGTTTATTTTGTGAGGGCCACGAAGAATCCAGCACGAGTTTCAAGGATACAAAGAAATAACATGTATTTACAATAACATAAATATATACAACAGCAGCAACCTCGCTTGCTGCTCACTCCTTCCTGCTGGTTCCAAACTGGCCAGCTTTATTTATACTAGGAGTTTGCTAATGATTTCTCCGCCCCCCCCTCATTGGGGAAGCTCATACTCCCACAGGATTGTGGGATTGGCATTAGTCCCCAGCCAATGGTAAGCAGGCAGGTTATAACAGTTTAGGCCATGGTTTAGTGAGCACCCACTCTCTCACTCAGAAGGTTGTGGCAGTTGGGTATATCCTCTCACCCAAATTCGCCAGTGCAGGACTGAGGGGGTGCTGCAGTGTTGGGGGTGCTATCTTCCCAATAGGACGTTAACCAAGGTCCTGCCTGCTGGCTAAGCTGGAAATAAAGGACCCCGTTGGAACTACTTTGAAGAAATACAGGGAATTCTTCCTGCATGGCCTGGCCAATATTCACCTCTCAATCCAGACCCAAAGAACAAATAAATCATTTGCTCATTATCACTTGCTGGTTGTGGGGACTTGCTTGTAGAGTCAGGGTGGTGGGTGGCTTGGAGGGGGACCTCCAGGTGTTGGCGTTTCCAGGTATCTGCTGCTCTTGTCCTTCTGGATGGTAGGAGTAACAGGTTTGGAAGGTGCTGTTGAATGAATCTTGTTGAGTTACTGTGCTGCATCTTGTAGATACACCACATGGAGGGGAGTCAATGATCAAGATGGTGGATGGGGTGCCAACCGAGCGGGGCTGCTTTGTCCTGGATGGTGTCGAGCTTCTTCAGTGTTGTTGGAGCTCATCCAGGCAAGTAGAGAGTGTTCCATCACACCCCTGACTTGTGCCTTGTAGATGGTGGACGGGCTTTGGGGAGTCAGGAGGTGAGTTACTCGAGAGAGGATCCCTAGCCTCTGACCTGCTCTGGTAGCCACAGTATTCAAAGTCGTCCTGACGGGTCAATGCTTTATACATTGTTAAGAGACCCCCAACTGCCCTTTGATCCTCTCCTGCAAAACTGAAAAAGGAGAGGCGGAGGGAGGCGAACAGAGAGAGAGAGAGAAGAGAGGAGCGAATGGGAAAGATGGAGACAAACGGGGTAAGTCCGGGAGAAACCAGATGACAGGTGCCCCAGGACTGACTCAGGAACAAAGGCCAATCACCCAAAGCAAAATCCTAGCCCATTATCCCAGCCCATTGGGAAGTGGGAGCAGCATGAATCCGGGAAAACCGGATCCAAAACGTCTCCCACGCCACCACGGGCTAGGAGCAGGTCTCGGATGGGCCCCAGGAGCTGGACAACGGAGAGGAGTGAACCACGGTGATATTTCTCTGTCAGTACATCCACAGCCTAAAGGGTTAATAACTTTGAACAATTTACACTCGGCCACGCTGCACAATCCAACGCCCTTCCCCCACCCCCATTCCCATCTCTGCCTCTCCTCGTCCAAAGATGTTATTAAACCCGCAAAACCATATTGCTGATTTGCATAATAATATCCTATAATCTTTCCATTTTTTTTTCCCCCCCTTCGCCCAATTCAATTAGAGCATCTAATAACTTTTGGAATGTCGAGTTTCGCTGCTAATCTCGTTGCCTCAGCTGCTGCATTAAGCCAAGCTCGGGCTGCCTCTCCCGTCGCCACGGTGACAACTGCAGCCACAGGAAATGAGAAGCAGGGCGACAGGAAATTGCGTTCAGACCGAGCCTGGGGCCTGGTGGCTGGCTGACTGGGAGTAAGCGAGGCTGGGGGTGCGTTGCCAAGGCCGGCCTGTCAGGGTTCCACTGTTGGTTCAAACTTTTCAGGCGCATCCCCTTCAGAGAGTGGGGGGGGGGGGGGGGGACACGTGGCGATTGTTGCCGGGGCCTGTCCTGCGGGCCTGGAGTCTACCTCGGCAAACATTCTTTGCGGAGGCCATGGCATAAAAGGATTGCGGTGCCCACACAATGCAAAGCAAAACAGCAATATGACCCTCTTGGCCAGTTCGTCTATCCAACTCTGGAACGCTTCAAGTAAGAGGTTGAGACTGACCCCCAAAAGGCGGTTCCGCACTACCCGGTCCGGTATGACTGCAGTGGAGTCACTTCCAACTCCTCGTCAGCGCCTTCGGAACCCGCGGCCTCTACCACCTACAGGGACAAGGTGAATGGCAACACCACCACCTGCAGGTTCCCCTCCGAGTCACTCACCACCCTGACTTGGAAATATATCGGCCGTTCCTTCACTGTCGCTGGGTCAAAATCCTGGAACTCCCTCCCGAAAGGCACAGTGGGTTTACCTGCACCACATGGACTGCAACGGCTCAAGAAGGCAGCTCACCCCCACCTTCTCAAGGGGCAATTAGGGATGGCAGAGAATGACGGAATTGAAGTATCCCAGGAATGAATGTTTTAACAATAATGCTCTTTGCAAGGACCTGTCTTCAGATTGGTGACCCTGGGATTCAGAGGGATGATGGGAAATCTGGCCAAGGACTAAGAGGGAGTAATAATCCACCCAGCAGAATATTCATGGGATGGGGTTGGTTGCATATTCTATATCGCACCCAATCAAACGTGCCACTGTTGTGTTGGCTACGTTGGGTTAAAATTAGCACATTAACTTTTTTTTTTAACTCTTTCACAGTGGGCGGACTCAAAAGAACTGTGGATCTTAAATTCTCTGCCCCCTAAGGTTCTGGATGTCCATTGTTGAATGTGGACTTGGGATAGGCCGATTTCTTTGAGCTCGGGGAATCAAGTGATACGGGGAGAAGGCGGGAAGATGGAGTTGAAGGGATGGCGGCACAGTGCTTAGCACTGCTGCCTCACAGCGCCAGGGATCTGGGTTCGACTCCGGCCTCGGGTGACTGTGCGGAGTCTGCACGTTCTCCCCGTGGGTTTCCTCCGGGTGCTCCGGTTTCCTCCCACAGTCCAAAGATGTGCAGGTTAGGTGGGGTTACGGGGTTAGGGCGGGGGAGTTGTCCTCTGTCGGGTGCTATTTCAAAGGATCAGTGCAGACTCAATGGGCCGAATGGTCTACTATTTCTTGTGTAATACAGCTGACGCTCTAAATGACACACAGTTCCAGGAGATACCAATCAAACAGCAATGTGAAAAATCTTTTTACCAGCCCAGTATCATCACCGTCAGACGGCCAGACCACGCGGTCCAACATTGCGCGAGCTCGGGCGTTTTAATTCTCGATATATTTTCTGAAGGAAGGCGGCACGGCGGCGCAGTGGTTAGCACTGCTGCCTCACGGCGCTGAGGACTTGGGTTCAATCCCGGCCCTGGGTCACTGTCCGTGTGGAGTTTGCACATTGTCCCCATATCTGTGGGTCTCAGCCCAAAAGGATGTGCGGGGTAGGTGGATTTGGAAAAAAAAGAATTGGGTGCTCTAAATTTATTTTCAAAAATATATTTTCCGAAGGTTTTCCTTTGCGAAAGGTGTGTGACTCTGGGCGGCCACAGGGTCTGAATGGTGCAGACGGACACATCCATCCATCAGTTAGCAGCTGTTAACGGGCATCCCGAGATCACTAGCAGGCACAGTTTGTCGCTAAGACGATGCTCGGACAGTGGGGCACGAGCACAGTCAAGGAGGGAGGTTTTAAGGAGCGACTTAAAGGAGAGAGAGAGAGGAAGAGTTTTGGGGAAGGAATTCCAGAGTTCAGGATCCAAGCTGCTGAAGGCAGGATGGCCAACAGAAACCTGGGGCTGGAGTGATTCTCCGATATGCCGACCGCCCGGGGGTTTCCCCACGGCGCGGGGCTGCCCCACAATGGGAAACCCCGTTGACTGCCCGGCGTAACGGAGAATCCCGCCGGCGGGTCGGGGCTGAAAATTGGCGCGGCGCGGCAGGGAATCCCGCCCATGATATTCGGGTCCCACTGACCTTCTTCGGAAATTATTCGTTGGCAGTCTTCGTACGACGGCATTGGTCAGCTTTCATAGATAGAATCTACAGTGAAGAAGGAGGCCATTCGGCCCATCGAGTCTGCACTGGCCCTTGGAAAGAGCACCCTACCCAAGCCCACACCCCTACCCCATCCCCGTAACCCAGTAACCCCACCCAACACGAAGGGCAATTTTGGACACTAAGGGCAATTTATCATGGCCAATCCACCTAACCTGCACATCTTTGGACTGTGGGAGGAAACCGGAGCACCCGGAGGAAACCCACGCACACGCGGGGAGGACGTGCAGACTCCGCACAGATAGTGACCCCAGCCGGGAATCGAACCTGGGACCCTGGCGCTGTGAAGCAATTGTTCTAACCACTATGCTACCGTGCTGCCCACAATCGTTCACGCGTTAATGCCCGCGTCATTCTCTGCTATTGCAATCTGAGGGTCCATTGCGTAGGTTTCCCATGATTCGCGTGAGGGAGCCGTTTTGGGGGAGCGGGTCGTGTTGCGAACTCAATGTTATTGCAGTGAGCCCTTTGGCCTGTGTGGGCAATTGGGTTCTGCTGCAGACCCGACGGGCTGAACGGCCTCCTTGCGCCCTGGAGGGATTCTCGGATATTCTGCTCTCTGTGGTTGTGTCTCCTTTCCACACAGTACATGCGCAGAGGCCCTCACGCACTGTTTTCTGTGTCAGTCAGAAGCACTCTTCCATGGTGGGATGGTTATCGCATTATTTGCTGTTGGGATTGAGTCTCTTCGATCCCGGGCCACATTAGGCAGGAGCGCCGAGGACCCTGGGAAATTTTAATAAAGGTACATTGCTGGGAATTTAATAAAAGATAAGATCATCAGATTAAGCTGCGAGGCTTGTTGCCATGGCGCCTCAGCACAATATCTTCACAGCAGGGCCGGTTTAACCCTCCGGGCCCTGCTCTGGGGGGCGGGGGGGGGGGGGGGATGAGCAGCTGCTGCCACACTAATTGAAGGCAGTTCTCAACACTGTGAACACCCAGCTCCTGCGGTCGCGCAGCTGAAGGCATGTCTCGGGGAAAGGAGGGCTGTATCGCAACAGGTCAGGGCGCCCCCCCCCGCCGCCCGTGCGGGCACCCCTGGCCGCTTAGCCAATCCGCCAAACCCCAGGAGGAACGGGGCCCTCCAGAAGGAAGTCTCAAGACACTCCCGCCTCAGGACGCTCCTGGGTTCCAGTTTCCACTCCGGAGATCTCACCCGGCTGGCACTTGATGTCGCAGTACTGAGGGAGGGCCGCAGTGTTGGAGCGCGGCGGGCTGGGGTTGGGGGAGGGGGTGGGGCGGGGAGTGGAGGTTGGGGGGGGGGGGTGGGGGGAGGAAGCACGGTTTCCCAACTGAGGCACCCAATCACGTCGGCTCTCTCTCTCTCAGGCCGATGTGAGACACCCTCCGCCATTTTTGGAGAGGAAACGAGGGGAGTCCTGACCAAGATTTAGTTTATCAACCAGCGTCGCTAACAACGGAATAAGCTGGTCATTGGCACGTTTGTGGGATCTTGCTGTGCACAAGCTGGCTGCCCCGTTTCCTACATTACGACAATTTGAAAGTGCCCCATTGACTACCAAACACTTGTGAACGCAAAATCCGGCATATAATTCCCTATTTTCCTCATCAATGTATTAACGACACAATGATTAGTTATCCTGAGCTTGGGTATTGCTCAAAAGAGACATTTTTGTCAAAGCCTTTTGTCTCGCACTCACCAGGGTCTCCACCAATCAAAGTCAACTTGCCGACCAATCCCACAATGCCAAGTTGTTTCCTCCTGACATTGGTATTCTTGTAAATTGTCCGGCGACAGCTGGGCCCACCATGTGTTGCCCA
Source organism: Scyliorhinus torazame (assembly GCF_047496885.1). Taxonomy (NCBI): domain Eukaryota; kingdom Metazoa; phylum Chordata; class Chondrichthyes; order Carcharhiniformes; family Scyliorhinidae; genus Scyliorhinus; species Scyliorhinus torazame. The sequence goes on along the minus strand of NC_092733.1, from coordinate 32,546,275 downwards.
TTCCTAATGGCCCTTGAACCGAAAGGCTCGCTCGGCCATTTCAGAGGGCAGCGAAGAGTTAACCACATTGCGGTGCGTCAGGAGTCACATGTAGGCCCGACCAATCAACATCCTGGGGGTTACCATTGATCAGAAACTGAACTGCACTAACCACATTAACACTGTGGCTACCAGGGCAGGTCAAAGGCTGGGAATCCTACAGCGAGTAACTCACCTCCTGACCCCTCAAAGCCTGTCCACCATCTACAAGGCACAAGTCGGGAGTGTGATGGAATATTCTCCACTTGGCTGGATGAGCGCAGCTCCAACAGCGCTCCAGAGGTTCGACACCATCCAGGACAAAGCAGCCCCGCTTGATTGCTCCTCCTTCCATTGTTCCCCCCCCCCCCCCCACCGACGCACAGTGGCAGCCGTGTGCACCATCTACAAGATGCACTGCAGGAACTCACCAAAGTTCCTTAGACAACACCTTCAAACCCACCACTGCCATCTAGAGGGACAAGAGCAGCAGATACCTGGGAACCCACCACCTGGAGGTTCCCCTCCAAGTCCCTCACCACCCCGACTGGGAAATATATCGGCCGTTCCTTCACTGTCGCTGGGACAAAATCCTGGAACGCCCTCCCTAACAGCACAGTAGGTGTACCTACACCTGAAGGACCGCAGCGGCTCAAGAAGGCAGCTCACCACCCACCTTCTGAAGGGCAACTAGGGATGGGCAATAAATGCTGGACCTAACCACTGCCTCCACACTCCTTAATGAAAAACTTTGACAAAATCCCTTTTTCCAGCAATGATTCCTGAACTATTTCCCATCAATCCACCTGCACATCTTTGGACTGTGGGAGGAAACCGGAGCACCCGGGGGAAACCCACGCAGACAGAGGGAGAACGTGCAGACTCCGCACAGACAGTGACCCAAGCCGGGAATCGAACCTGGGACCCTGGAGCTGTGAAGCCACAGTGCTAGCCACTGTGCTACCGTGCTGTCTGATCTACCGTGCTCGAATGAGTGTCCGCAGCTGGTGATTGTGTCAGAGAACTCAAACAGTCAATGGACTGGTGCAGTGGATGATAGAAATGAAGAGTGTACACTTTATTGTACTGCACCAGTGAGTGCGAGAGAATTCAACAGCTCGCAGTGTGAGTGAAGCTAACCGGACAGTGTATAAGGGAGTTTTTGTGAGGGCTACGAAGAATCCAGCACGAGTTTTAAGGATACAAAGTAATAACATTTATTTACTATAACATATAAACATAACAGTAGCAGTAACTTCCCTTGCTACATACTCCTTCCTGCTGGTTCCGAACTGGCCAGCTTTATTTATACTAGGAGTTTACTAGTGGTTTCTCCGCCCCCCTCATTGGGGAAGCTCATACTCCCACAGGATTGTGGGATAGTCATTAGTCCCCAGCCAATGGTAAGCAGGCAGGTTATAACAGGAGTGAACAAGTGTGAGAAACTCAAACCACTCAGTGTGCAAGAGGGGAACATTTGGCCTGTTTGACATCACTATCGAATGTGTGTGGAAAGTTGTTCCAGTCCATTCCTGGGATGACAGGGTTCCTGATGATGAAATATTGACCTAAAATCATAGAATCCCTACAGTGCAGAAGGAGGCCATTCGGCCCATCCAGTCTGCAACGGCCCTCTGAAAGGGCACTCCACCCAAGCCCACTCCCCCGCCTTATCCCAATGACCCCGTGGCCTAAGCGACACTTCCCAGGACACGGGGAAGCAATCTTCGGACTGTGGGAGGAAACCGGAGCACCCGGAGGAAACCCACGCAGTCACGGGGAGAACGTGCGGACTCCGCACAGACAGTGACCCAGCCGGGAATCGATCCTGGGACCCTGGCGCTGTGAGGCCGCAGCGCTGACCGCTGTGACACAGTGACACCCCAATTCATTGGCGTTTAAACGAATGAGAGATGATCTTATTCAAATGTATAAGATTCGGAGGGGACTCCACAGGATAGAGGCTGAGAGTGTGGTTCCCCCATCAGGGAATCTAGAACTAGCGAACACAGCGTAAAAAGTAAAGGTTCTTCCATTCACAAGGGAGAAATGTCTTCCCTTGGAGTGTGGGTTATTTTTGGATTTCTCAGAGACTGGGTCATTGAAGTTTTGATGAATAAGGGGAGTCAGGGTTATGATGGAGGGAGTGGGGTCAGGCAGAGACATGAAGCTAAGGCCACAATCAGATTAGCGATGATGTTATTGAATGGTGGAGCAAGCTTGATGGGCCGAATGGACTCCTCCTGCTCCTGTTTCTCATACTCTCATTGATGCGTGATCAAGACCACTAAAGCGAGGTTGCAGTCCAACTGAAGGCTTTAATAAGCTAGATGTTTCCCCAGCAGCTCAGGTACAGAAAGAAGGCTGCTGGGACGGAACGGGCTCTTATACCCCGCCTTGCAGGGCGGAGCTACCAAACAGCTTGACCAATAGGAAACATACAATATCTACCACTGGTGTTTCAGCATTACCAGGGACCGTAATACCTCTACACAGACTACCACAATCATCATCTTGTGAAAAGGTCAATCTGTAGGGGAAGCAAAGTGATTTGAGTGTCTAGGGAGTGATGTTCCAGTGCATTTGCGGAGAGGTTATCCAGTGTGTCTGTGAGAGGTGATCCAGTGTGTGTGTGAAGAGGTGATCCAGTGTGTGTGTGGAGAGGTGATCCAGTGTGTGTGTGGAGAGGTGATCCAGTGTGTGTGTGAAGAGGTTATCCAGTGTGTCTGTGGAGAGGTGATCCAGTGTGTGTGTGGAGAGGTGATCCAGTGTGTGTGTGGAGAGGTGATCCAGTGTGTGTGGAGAGGTGATCCAGTGTGTGTGTGGAGAGGTGATCCAGTGTGTGTGTGGATAGGTGATCCAGTGTGTGTGTGAAGAGGTGATCCAGTGTGTCTGTGGAGGGGTGATCCAGTGTGTCTGTGGAGAGGTGATCCAGTGTGTCTGTGGAGAGGTGATCCAGTGTGTGTGTGGAGAGGTGATCCAGTGTGTGTGTGGAGAGGTGATCCAGTGTGTATGTGGAGAGGTGATCCAGTGTGTCTGTGGAGAGGTGATCCAGTGTGTCTGTGGAGAGGTGATCCAGTGTGTCTGTGGAGAGGTGATCCAGTGTGTGTGTGAAGAGGTTATCCAGTGTGTCTGTGGAGAGGTGATCCAGTGTGTGTGTGAAGAGGTGATCCAGTGTGTCTGTGGAGAGGTGATCCAGTGTGTCTGTGGAGAGGTGATCCAGTGTGTCTGTGGAGAGGTGATCCAGTGTGTGTGTGGAGAGGTGATCCAGTGTGTTTCTGGAGATATGATCCAGTGTGTTTGTTGAGAGGTGCTCCAGTGTGTTTGTGGGGTGGTGATCCTGTGTATGTGGCGAGGTGATCCAGCGTGTTTGTGGGGTGGTGATCCTGTGTGGGTGTGGAGAGGCGATCCAGTGTGTTTGTGCAGAGGTGATCCAGTGTGTCTGCGGAGAGATGATCAAGTGTGCATGTGCAGAGGTGATCCAGTGTGTATGTGCAGAGGTGAACCAGTGTGCATTGGTGAGATGATCCAGTGTGTCTGTGGAGAGGTGGTCCAGTGTGCATTGGTGAGATGATCCAGTGTGTCTGTGGAGAGGTGGTCCAGTGTGTTTGAGGAGAGGTGATCCAGTTTGTGTGTGGAGAGGTGATCCAGTAAGCATGTGAAGAGGTGATCCAGGGTGTTTGTGGCAAAGTGATCCAGTGTGTGTGTGGAGAGGTGATCCAGTGTGTGTGTGAAGAGGTGATCCAGCGCGTTTGTGGAGAGGTGATCCAGTGTGCATGTGAAGAGGTGATCCAGTGTGTTTGTGAAGAGGTGATCCAGTGTGTACGTGGATAGGTGATCCAGTGTGTGCGTGGAGAGGTGATCCAGTGTATGCGTGGATAGGTGATCCAGTGTGTACGTGCATAGATGATCCAGCGTGTTTGTGGAGAGGTGATCCAGTGTATGTGTGGAGAGGTGATCCAGTGTGTATGTGAAGAGGTGATCCAGTGTGTTTGTGGATAGGTGATCCAGTGTGTGTGGAGAGGTGATCCAGTGTGTACATGGAGAGGTGATCTCGTGTGTGTGTGAAGAGGTGATCCAGTGTGCGTGGAGAGGTGATCCAGTGTGTATGTGCAGAGGTGATCCAGCGTGTTTGTGGATAGGTGATCCAGTGTGTGTGTGGAGAGGTGATCCAGTGTGTGTGGAGAGGTGATCCAGTGTGTCTGCGGAGAGGTGATCCAGTGTGTGCATGGAGAGGCGATCCAGTGTGCCTGTGGATAGGTGATCCAGTGTGTGTGTGGAGAGGTGATCCAGTGAGTATGTGAAGAGGTGATCCAGTGGGTGCATGGAGAGGTGATCCAGTATGTATGTGGAGAGGTGATCCAGTGTGTTTGTGTCGATGTGATCCAGTATGTATGTGGAGAGGTGATCCAGTGTGTTTGTGTCGATGTGATCCAGTGTGTATGTGGAGAGGTGATCCAGTGTGTTTGTGTCGTGGTGATCCAGTGTGTGTGTGGAGAGGTGATCCAGTGTGTTTGTGGAGAGGTGATCCCGTGTGTGTGTGGAGAGGTGATCCAGTATGTGTGTGGAGAGGTGATCCAGTGTGTTGAGGGGTGATCCAGTGTGTGCATGGAGAGGTGATCCAGTGTGTGTGTGGAGAGGTGATCCAGTGTGTGGAGAGGTGATCCAGTGTGTGCATGGAGAGGTGATCCAGTGTGTGGAGAGGTGATCCAGTGTGTGGAGAGGTGATCCAGTGTGTGTATGGAGAGGTGATCCCATGTGTGTGTGTGGAGAGGTGATCCAGTAGGTGTGTGGAGAGGTGATCCAGTGTGTGGAGAGGTGATCCAGTGTGTGCGTGGAGAGGTGATCCAGTGTGTGGAGAGGTGATCCTGTGTGCGGAGAGGTGATCAAGTGTGTGTGGAGAGGTGATCCAGCGTGTTTGTGGCAAGGTGATCCAGTGGGTATGCGGAGAGGTGATCCAGTGTGTTTGTGCCGAGGTGATCCAGTGTGTATGTGAATAGGCGATCCAGTGTGTGTGGAGAGGTGATCAAGTGTGTGTGAAGAGGTGATCGCACGTGTGTGTGAAGAGGTGATCCAGTGTGTGTGTGGAGAGGTGATCCAGTGTGCCTGTGTTGAGGTGATCCAGTGTGTTTGTGGAGAGATGATCCAGCGTGTTTGTGGCAAGGTGATCCAGTGTGTGTGTGGAGAGGTGATCCAGTGTGTTTGTGCCGAGGTGATCCGGTGTGTGCATGGAGAGGTGATCCAGTGTGTGTGGAGAGGTGATCGCACGTGTGTGTGGAGAGGTGATCCAGCGTGTGTGAAGAGGTGATCACGCGTGTGTGTGTGGAGAGGTGATCCAGTGTATGTGAAGAGATGATCCAGTGTGTTTGTGTCGAGGTGATCCAGTGTGTTTGTGCAGAGGTGATCCAGTGTGTGCGTGGAGAGGCGATCCAGTGTGTGCGTGAAGAGGTGATCCAGTGTGTGTGGAGAGGTGATCCAGTGTGTGTGGAGAGGTGATCCAGTGTGTGCATGGAGAGGTGACCCAGTGTGTGTGTGTGGAGAGGTGATCCAGTGTGCGCGTGGAGAGGTGATCCAGTGTGTGTGAAGAGGTGATCCAGTGTGTGTGTGGAGAGGTGATCCAGTGTGTGCGTGGAGAGGTGATCCAGTGTGTGTCTGAAGAGGTGATCAAGTGTGTGTGTGGAGAGGTGATCCAGTGTGTGTGGAGATGTGATCCAGTGTGTGTGTGGAGAGGTGACCCAGTGTGTGCGCGGAGAGGTGATCCAGTGTGTGCGTGGAGAGGTGATCCAGTGTGTGCGTCAAGAGGTGATCCAGTGTGTGTGTGGAGAGGTGATCCAGTGTGTGTGGAGAGGTGATCCAGTGTGTTTGTGGAGAGGTGATCCAGTGTGTGTGGAGAGGTGATCTAGTGTGTGTGTGGAGAGGTGATCCAGTGTGTGTGGAGAGGTGATCCAGTGTGTTTGTGGAGAGGTGATCCAGTGTGTGCGTGGATAGGTGATCCAGTGTGTGCGTGGAGAGGTGATCCAGTGTGTATGTGCAGAGGTGAACCAGTGGGCCTGTGCAGAGGTGATCCAGTGTGCATTGGTGAGATGATCCAGTGTGTTTGTGGAGAGGTTATCCAGTGTGCATTGGTGAGGTGATCCAGTGTGTCTGTGGAGAGGTGATCCAGTGTGTTTGTGGAGAGGTGATCCAGTGTGTGTGTGGAGAGGTGATCCAGTAAGTATGTGAAGAGGTGATCCAGGGTGTTTGTGGCAAAGTGATCCAGTGTGTATGTGAAGAGGTGATCCAGTGTGTTTGTGGATAGGTGATCCAGTGTGTGTGGAGAGGTGATCCAGTGTGTACATGGATAGGTGATCTCGTGTGTGTGTGAAGAGGTGATCCAGTGTGCGTGGAGAGGTGATCCAGTGTGTATGTGCAGAGGTGATCCAGTGTGTTTGTGGATAGGTGATCCAGTGTGTGTGGAGAGGTGATCCAGTGTGTGTGGAGAGGTGATCCAGTGTATCTGCGGAGAGGTGATCCAGTGTGTGCATGGAGAGGCGATCCAGTGTGCCTGTGGATATGTGATCCAGTGTGTGTGTGGAGAGGTGATCCAGTGAGTATGTGAAGAGGTGATCCAGTGGGTGCATGGAGAGGTGATCCAGTATGTATGTGGAGAGGTGACCCAGTGTGCTTGTGTCGATGTGATCCAGTGTGTATGTGGAGAGGTGATCCAGTGTGTTTGTGTCGTGGTGATCCAGTGTGTGTGTGGATAGGTGATCCAGTGTGTGTGTGGATAGGTGATCCAGTGTGTTTGTGGAGAGGTGATCCCGTGTGTGTGTGGAGAGGTGATCCAGTATGTGTGCGGAGAGGTGATCCAGTGTGTTGAGAGGTGATCCAGTGTGTGCATGGAGAGGTGATCCAGTGTGTGTGTGGAGAGGTGATCCAGTGTGTGGAGAGGTGATCCAGTGTGTGCATGGAGAGGTGATCCAGTGTGTGGAGAGGTGATCCAGTGTGTGGAGAGGTGATCCAGTGTGTGTATGGAGAGGTGATCCAGTGTGTGTGTGGAGAGGTGATCCAGTAGGTGTGTGGAGAGGTAATCCAGTGTGTGGAGAGGTGATCCAGTGTGTGCGTGGAGAGGTGATCCAGTGTGTGGAGAGGTGATCCTGTGTGCGGAGAGGTGATCCAGTGTGTGTGGAGAGGTGATCCAGCGTGTTTGTGGCAAGGTGATCCAGTGGGTATGCGGAGAGGTGATCCAGTGTGTTTGTGCCGAGGTGATCCAGTGTGTATGTGAATAGGCGATCCAGTGTGTGTGGAGAGGTGATCAAGTGTGTGTGAAGAGGTGATCGCACGTGTGTGTGAAGAGGTGATCCAGTGTGTGTGTGGAGAGGTGATCCAGTGTGTCTGTGTTGAGGTGATCCAGTGTGTTTGTGGAGAGATGATCCAGCGTGTTTGTGGCAAGGTGATCCAGTGTGTGTGTGGAGAGGTGATCCAGTGTGTTTGTGCCGAGGTGATCCGGTGTGTGCATGGAGAGGTGATCCAGTGTGTGTGGAGAGGTGATCGCACGTGTGTGTGGAGAGGTGATCCAGCGTGTGTGAAGAGGTGATCATGCGTGTGTGTGTGGAGAGGTGATCCAGTGTATGTGAAGAGATGATCCAGTGTGTTTGTGTCGAGGTGATCCAGTGTGTTTGTGCAGAGGTGATCCAGTGTGTGCGTGGAGAGGTGATCCAGTGTGTGGAGAGGTGATCCAGTGTGTGCGTGAAGAGGTGATCCAGTGTGTGTGGAGAGGTGATCCAGTGTGTGTGTGGAGAGGTGATCCAGTTTGTGTGTGGAGAGGTGATCCAGTGTGTGTGTGGAGAGGTGATCCAGTGTGTAGTGCAAAATGATTTGATGTCTGAGGTGAGGGAGTGTGTCGGGAGGAATGATTGCGTGTGTGAGGTGACGGAGTGTGTAGGAGAGTTGATGAAACTTCAGAATTTATCTTAGAATTTAATGAAACGTGGGAATAATGAACCAATTTATCGAGGCCACAAGAAGGTGAGAAATGGGAAAGCCCAATTTGATCTGGGAACTTTGGGAATGATCTCCATCTGCTGGCCAAACGGAGAACACCAACTTTAAAATTAGCCTGCACTCCTGCCTCACCTCAGCTAGGTTGAAACTCTCACTGGATCTGTCCAAAGCGGCTTGCATTCCCAACCAAAAGAAATATCGGGAAGTGTGGCTTAACAAGGAGAGAGAGGGATGACGACTGTGCTGGATATGTATGGCCTTTCCAGGAACAGTGGGAGCTTAGGGTCAGTATGAGGACAGCATCGACAGGATCCATTCTGTCCTCTGAGGAACACCATTCTGCAAATGTGAACATTGAGCTGGTGGCTCAGTATGAATACATATTACACTATTTATCTATCCTTTATCCATCTATCTCTCTACCTCCACCCCCCACCCGTCTGTCCATCCATCTCTCTATCACTCCATCTGTCGCTCCATCTCTCAGCCATTTCTCTCCATCGCTCTACCTCTCCATCAGTCCATTTATCTCTCCATCTCTCCCTCAGTCCGTTTATTTCTCCATCTGTCTACCTCTCTATCTCCCATCTGTCCATCGATCTACGTCTCATAGAATCATAGAATTCACAGTGCAGAAGGAGGCCATTCAGCCCATCGAGTCTGCACCGGCCCCCGGAAAGAGCACCCTACCCAGGCCCACACCCCCACCCTATCCCCGTAACCCAGCAACCCCACCTAACCTTTTTGGACACTAAGGGCCTAAGGGCAATTTATCATGGCCAATCCACCTAACCTGCACATCTTTGGACTGTGGGAGGAAACCGGAGCACCCGGAGGAAACCCACGCACACACGGGGGAGAAAGTGCAGACTCCACACAGTCACCCGAGGCCAGAATCGAACCTGGGACCCTGGAGCTGTGAGGCAGCAGTGCTAACCACTGTGCCACCGTGTCGCCCCATTGAAGCCATTGAGTTAACTTTGAGGAGATTAACTATAGGCTGCACCAGCGGTGAGTTGCTGGTCTCAGTTGACATGAACATTACCGTGGCCTCGGGACTGATGGTTCTGTGCTCGAACTGTATCCTTCCAACTGCAAACGGTTCCCTCCCCCTTCACTTACCATCAGTAACTACACCCTCACCTACATTCGCACATATGAATTAGAAACAGCAGGAGGCCACTCGGCCCCTCGAGACTGCTCTGCCATTCAAATGATCATGACTGATCTGATTGCAACCTCAAACCACATTTCCGCCTAACCTCCCCCCCCCCAATAACCTTTCACCCCCTTGTTCGTCAAGAATCTCTCTCGCTTTGCCTTAAAAATATTCAAAGACTCTGCTTCCACTGCCCTTTCATGATCCTCTGAGAGAAGATATTTCTCCTCATCTCCGTCTTATATGGGCAACCCCGTATTTTTGAACAGTGACCTCTAGTTCTCAAGGGAACATCCTCTCCACATCCACCCCTCAGCATCTTAAAGGTTTCGATCAAGTTGCCTCTTACTCTTCTAAACTCCAGTGGATACAAACCCAACCTCTCCAACCTTTCCTCATCAGACAAGCCGCCCATTCCTGGTCTTAGTCTGGTAAAGCTTCTCTGGAACTGTTTCTAACACAGTTACACCTTTCCTTAGATAAGGAGACCGACACTGTCAGCAATACTCTAGATGTGGTCCCTGGACACCTGATGAACGGACATCGCGCGACAATCGCCAGGCAGGAATGTTCCCTTCCAGTCGGGGAACACTTCAGCAGTCAAGGGCATTCAGCCTCTGATCTCCGGGTAAGCGTTCTCCAAGGCGGCCTTCAGGACGCGCGACAACGCAGAATCGCCGAGCAGAAACTTATAGCCAAGTTCCGCACACATGAGTGCGGCCTCAACCGGGACCTGGGATTCATGTCACATTACATTCATCCCCCAACACCTGGCCTGCGAAATCCTACCAACTGGTGTGGCTTGATACAATTCACACCTCTTTAACCTGGGGTTACCCCATCTCTGGATCTGTAAAGATTTAATCACCTGCAAAGACTTGCATTCAAAGCATCATCTTGCATCTTTGACTTTGTCTATATATATGTTTCTGGAACCTACCTCTTCATTCACCTGAGGAAGGAGCTACGCTCCGAAAGCTAGTGATTCGAAACAAACCTGTTGGACTTTAACCTGTTGTAAGACTTCTTACTGTGCTCACCCCAGTCCAACGCCGGCATCTCCACATCCTGTACACCTGAAGCATAACCTCCCTACTTTTGCAATCAATCCCCGTCACAATGAACAATACCACTCCATTATCTGTCCTAATTACTTGCTGTAACTCTATACTATCCTTTGCAACTGTTGCCCTCGGACCCCCAGATCCCTCTGTACCTCAGAGCTCTGCAATCTCTCACCATTTAAATAACAAACTTCTTTACTCTTCTTGCCAAAATGGACAATTTCTCATTTCCCCACATTATGCTCCATTTCCCACATCTTTGCCCACTCACTTAACCTCTCTTATCCCTTTGTAGCCTCCTCATGTCTTCTTCACAATTTACTTTCCGACCTATCTTTGTGTCGGCAGCGAATTTAGCCACCATACCTTCCTTAAGTCCCTTCATCCCCTTGATATATAGGTCCCATTTATATAAAGTATATAATGTTGAGGTCCCAGCACTGATCCCTGTGGCACATGGTGCACGGATAACATATTGGCACAGATAGAACATTGGCTGGCTAACAGGAATCAGCAAGTTGGCATATCCTGCCAACCAGAAAAAGAGCCATTTATGTCAACTCGCTGTTTCCTGTTAGCCAGCCAATGTTCTATCTGTGCCAATATGTTATCCCTCCACCACGACCTCTTATTTTCCTGCAATAATCTTTGACGTGGCACCTTATCAAATGCCTTCTGGAAATCTAAGTACAGTACGTCTACCGGTTCCCCTTTATCCACAGCACATGTTACTCCTTCAAAGAACCGAGAGAGGCCCAAGGTTCATGAGGGAGGAAGGAATAGGTGATAGGATGAGGCGGTGGGGGGAAGGGGAAAGCCTGTGTGGGGGGGGCGTAAGTTACAGCAAGGACGGGCAGAATGGACTGTTTCAGTGCTGGATGTAATCTGAGGGGATTTCCTCACGCATCATTGTCACTTGTCTCGCCTCTACAAAGCCTTTCTCTCTTACAGATTCAGCGGAGTGAAACCATTCTGTGCCCTTTGCCCTCCGCCCCCCGCCCCCCACCAAATGCTCCCCAATTTGGGGCCAGTGAACTCAGTCGCCTCCTGCACAGCTCGGAGACGCCTCTCTCTACCTGAGTGGCGCGGGACGAATGTTCACACTGAAGTGACAGGATCGAATACCCACCCTCTCTCCCGTATCACGCCAACTCCTTGGATGATTTGATTTAATCTGATCACTGGTGTTTTCTACGCAGCTCAAGGAGCAATTTATTGCTGCCAGACTGTGTAACATAGATTGTGGGCGCGATTCGCCGTTTCGGAGACTAAGTGTTGATGCCGGGGCAGAATTCGTGGACTTTCACGACAGCAAACCTGGCGCCGAACCTGGATTTATTCAGCGACTGTGAAGGGGATACCACCGGCGTCACGTGGAACACAATCGATTCCAATGAAAAATGGGGCGGGATTCGCCGGGTCCGTGATTCACACTCGGGAGGCTGACAAGCTGCAGCCGCGCACACACATTACACTCCCCACACACACTCATCCCAGCCGCACACACACATTAAACTCCCCACACACACTCAGCACAGCCGCACACACACATTACACTCCCCACACACACTCATCCGAGCCGCACACACACATTACACTCCCCACATACACTCATCCCAGCCGCACACACACATTACACTCCCCACACACACTCATCCGAGGCGCACACACACATTACACTCCCCACACACACCCTCCCAGCCGCACACACACATTACACTCCCCACACACACTCATCCCAGCCGCACACACAAATTACACTCCCCACACACACTCATCCCAGCCGCACACACACATTACACTCCCCACACACACTCGTCCCAGCCGCACACACACATTACACTCCCCACACACACTCATCCCAGCCGCACACACACATTACACTCCCCACACACACTCATCCCAGCCGCACACACACATTACACTCCCCACACACACTCATCCCAGCCGCACACACACATTACACTCCCCACACACACTCATCCCAGCCGCACACACACATTACACTCCCCACACACACTCATCCCAGCCGCACACACACATTACACTCCCCACACACACTCGTCCCAGCCGCACACACACATTACACTCCCCACACACACTCATCCCAGCCGCACACACACATTACACTCCCCACACACACTCATCCCAGCCGCACACACACATTACACTCCCCACACACACTCATCCCAGCCGCACACACACATTACACTCCCCACACACACTCATCCCAGCCGCACACACACATTACACTCCCCACACACACTCATCCCAGCCGCACACACACATTACACTCCCCGCACACACTCATCCCAGCCTCACACACACATTACAGTCCCCACACACACTCACCCCAGCCGCACACACACATTACACTCCCCACACACTCATCCCAGCCGCACACACACATTACACTCCCCACACACACTCATCCGAGCCGCACACACACATTACACGCCCCACACACACTCGTCCCAGCCGCACACACACATTACACTCCCCACACACACTCATCCCAGCCGCACACACACATTACACTCCCCACACACACTCATCCCAGCCGCACACACACATTACACTCCCCACACACACTCATCCCAGCCGCACACACACATTACACTCCCCACACACACTCATCCCAGCCGCACACACACATTACACTCCCCACACACACTCATCCCAGCCGCACACACACATTAAACTCCCCACACACACTCAGCACAGCCGCACACACACATTACACTCCCCACACACACTCATCCGAGCCGCACACACACATTACACTCCCCACATACACTCATCCCAGCCGCACACACACATTACACTCCCCACACACACTCATCCGAGGCGCACACACACATTACACTCCCCACACACACCCTCCCAGCCGCACACACACATTACACTCCCCACACACACTCATCCCAGCCGCACACACAAATTACACTCCCCACACACACTCATCCCAGCCGCACACACACATTACACTCCCCACACACACTCGTCCCAGCCGCACACACACATTACACTCCCCACACACACTCATCCCAGCCGCACACACACATTACACTCCCCACACACACTCATCCCAGCCGCACACACACATTACACTCCCCACACACACTCATCCCAGCCGCACACACACATTACACTCCCCACACACACTCATCCCAGCCGCACACACACATTACACTCCCCACACACACTCATCCCAGCCGCACACACACATTACACTCCCCACACACACTCGTCCCAGCCGCACACACACATTACACTCCCCACACACACTCATCCCAGCCGCACACACACATTACACTCCCCACACACACTCATCCCAGCCGCACACACACATTACACTCCCCACACACACTCATCCCAGCCGCACACACACATTACACTCCCCACACACACTCATCCCAGCCGCACACACACATTACACTCCCCACACACACTCATCCCAGCCGCACACACACATTACACTCCCCGCACACACTCATCCCAGCCTCACACACACATTACAGTCCCCACACACACTCACCCCAGCCGCACACACACATTACACTCCCCACACACTCATCCCAGCCGCACACACACATTACACTCCCCACACACACTCATCCGAGCCGCACACACACATTACACGCCCCACACACACTCGTCCCAGCCGCACACACACATTACACTCCCCACACACACTCATCCCAGCCGCACACACACATTACACTCCCCACACACACTCATCCCAGCCGCACACACACATTACACTCCCCACACACACTCATCCCAGCCGCACACACACATTACACTCCCCACACACACTCATCCCAGCCGCACACACACATTACACTCCCCACACACACTCATCCCAGCCGCACACACACATTACACTCCCCGCACACACTCATCCCAGCCTCACACACACATTACAGTCCCCACACACACTCATCCGAGCCGCACACACACATTACACTCCCCGCACACACTCATCCGAGCCGCACACACATATTACACTCCCCGCACACACTCATCCGAGCCGCACACACACATTACATTCCCCGCACACACTCATCCGAGCCGCGCACACACATTACACTCCCCGCACACACTCATCCGAGCCGCACACACACATTACACTCCCCGCACACACTCATCCGAGCCGCACACACACATTACACACCCCGCACACACTCATCCGAGCCGCACACACACATTACACTCCCCGCACACACTCATCCGAGCCGCACACACACATTACACTCCCCACACACACTCATCCCAGCCGCACACACACATTACACTCACCGCACACACTCATCCGAGCCGCACACACACATTACACTCCCCGCACACACTCATCCGAGCCGCGCACAAACATTACACTCCCCGCACACACTCATCCGAGCCGCACACACACATTACACTCCCCGCACACACTCATCCGAGCCGCACACACACATTACATTCCCCGCACACACTCATCCGAGCCGCACACACATTACACTCCCCACACACACTCATCCCAGCCGCACACACACATTACACTCCCCGCACACACTCATCCCAGCCTCACACACACATTACACTCCCCACACACACTCATCCGAGCCGCACACACACATTACACTCCCCGCACACACTCATCCGAGCCGCACACACACATTACACTCCCCGCACACACTCATCCGAGCCGCACACACATTACACTCCCCACACACACTCATCCCAGCCGCACACACACATTACACTCCCCGCACACACTCATCCGAGCCGCACACACATTACACTCCCCACACACACTCATCCCAGCCGCACACACACATTACACTCCCCGCACACACTCATCCGAGCCGCACACACACATTACACTCCCCGCACACACTCATCCGAGCCGCACACACACATTACATTCCCCGCACACACTCATCCGAGCCGCACACACATTACACTCCCCACACACACTCATCCCAGCCGCACACACACATTACACTCCCCGCACACACTCATCCGAGCCGCACACACATTACACTCCCCGCACACACTCATCCCAGCCGCACACACACATTACACTCCCCACACACACTCATCCGAGCCGCACACACATTACACTCCCCACACACACTCATCCCAGCCTCACACACACATTACACTCCCCACACACACTCATCCGAGCCGCACACACATTACACTCCCCACACACACTCATCCCAGCCGCACACACACATTACACTCCCCACACACACTCATCCCAGCCTCACACACACATTACACTCCCCACACACACTCATCCGAGCCGCACACACACATTACACTCCCCACACACACTCATCCCAGCCGCGCACACACATTACACTCCCCGCACACACTCATCCCAGCCTCACACACACATTACACTCCCCACACACACTCATCCGAGCCGCACACACACATTACACTCCCCGCACACACTCATCCGAGCCGCACACACACATTACACTCCCCGCACACACTCATCCGAGCCGCACACACACATTACACTCCCCGCACACACTCATCCGAGCCGCGCACACACATTACACTCCCCGCACACACTCATCCGAGCCGCACACACACATTACACTCCCCGCACACACTCATCCGAGCCGCACACACACATTACACTCCCCGCACACACTCATCCAGGCCGCACACACACATTACACTCCCCGCACACACTCATCCGAGCCGCACACACATTACACTCCCCACACACACTCATCCCAGCCTCACACACACATTACACTCCCCACACACACTCATCCGAGCCGCACACACATTACACTCCCCACACACACTCATCCCAGCCGCACACACACATTACACTCCCCACACACACTCATCCCAGCCTCACACACACATTACACTCCCCACACACACTCATCCGAGCCGCACACACACATTACACTCCCCACACACACTCATCCCAGCCGCGCACACACATTACACTCCCCGCACACACTCATCCCAGCCTCACACACACATTACACTCCCCACACACACTCATCCGAGCCGCACACACACATTACACTCCCCGCACACACTCATCCGAGCCGCACACACACATTACACTCCCCGCACACACTCATCCGAGCCGCACACACACATTACACTCCCCGCACACACTCATCCGAGCCGCGCACACACATTACACTCCCCGCACACACTCATCCGAGCCGCACACACACATTACACTCCCCGCACACACTCATCCGAGCCGCACACACACATTACACTCCCCGCACACACTCATCCAGGCCGCACACACACATTACACTCCCCGCACACACTCATCCGAGCCGCACACACACATTACACTCCCCACACACACTCATCCCAGCCGCACACACACATTACACTCCCCGCACACACTCATCCGAGCCGCACACACACATTACACTCCCCGCACAGACTCATCCGAGCCGCGCGCACACATTACACTCCCCGCACACACTCATCCGAGCCGCACACACACATTACACTCCCCGCACACACTCATCCGAGCCGCACACACACATTACATTTCCCGCACACACTCATCCGAGCCGCACACACATTACACTCCCCACACACACTCATCCCAGCCACACACACACATTACACTCCCCACACACACTCATCCGAGACGCACACACATTACACTCCCCACACACACTCATCTCAGCCGCACACACACATTACACTCCCCGCACACACTCATCCGAGCCGCACACACATTACACTCCCCACACACACTCATCCCAGCCGCACACACACATTACACTCCCCGCACACACTCATCCCAGCCGCACACACACATTACACTCCCCGCACACACTCATCCCAGCCGCACACACACATTACATTCCCCGCACACACTCATCCGAGCCGCACACACATTACACTCCCCACACACACTCATCCCAGCCGCACACACACATTACACTCCCCGCACACACTCATCCGAGCCGCACACACATTACACTCCCCGCACACACTCATCCCAGCCGCACACACACATTACACTCCCCACACACACTCATCCGAGCCGCACACACATTACACTCCCCACACACACTCATCCCAGCCTCACACACACATTACACTCCCCACACACACTCATCCGAGCCGCACACACATTACACTCCCCACACACACTCATCCCAGCCGCACACACACATTACACTCCCCACACACACTCATCCCAGCCTCACACACACATTACACTCCCCACACACACTCATCCGAGCCGCACACACACATTACACTCCCCACACACACTCATCCCAGCCGCACACACACATTACACTCCCCGCACACACTCATCCCAGCCTCACACACACATTACACTCCCCACACACACTCATCCGAGCCGCACACACACATTACACTCCCCGCACACACTCATCCGAGCCGCACACACACATTACACTCCCCGCACACACTCATCCGAGCCGCACACACACATTACACTCCCCGCACACACTCATCGAGCCGCGCACACACATTACACTCCCCGCACACACTCATCCGAGCCGCACACACACATTACACTCCCCACACACACTCATCCCAGCCGCACACACACATTACACTCCCCACACACACTCATCCGAGCCGCACACACACATTACACTCCCCGCACACACTCATCCGAGCCGCACACACACATTACACTCCCCGCACACACTCATCCGAGCCGCACACACACATTACACTCCCCGCACACACTCATCCGAGCCGCGCACACACATTACACTCCTCGCACACACTCATCCGAGCCGCACACACACATTACACTCCCCGCACACACTCATCCGAGCCGCACACACACATTACACTCCCCGCACACACTCATCCGAGCCGCACACACACATTACACTCCCCGCACACACTCATCCGAGCCGCACACACACATTACACTCCCCACACACACTCATCCCAGCCGCACACACACATTACACTCCCCGCACACACTCATCCGAGCCGCACACACACATTACACTCCCCGCACACACTCATCCGAGCCGCGCGCACACATTACACTCCCCGCACACACTCATCCGAGCTGCACACACACATTACACTCCCCGCACACACTCATCCGAGCCGCACACACACATTACATTTCCCGCACACACTCATCCGAGCCGCACACACATTACACTACCCACACACACTCATCCCAGCCACACACACACATTACACTCCCCACACACACTCATCCGAGCTGCACACACATTACACTCCCCACACACACTCATCCCAGCCGCACACACACATTACACTCCCCGCACACACTCATCCGAGCCGCACACACATTACACTCCCCACACACACTCATCCCAGCCGCACACACACATTACACTCCCCGCACACACTCATCCGAGCCGCACACACACATTACACTCCCCGCACACACTCATCCGAGCCGCACACACACATTACATTCCCCGCACACACTCATCCGAGCCGCACACACATTACACTCCCCACACACACTCATCCCAGCCGCACACACACATTACACTCCCCGCACACACTCATCCGAGCCGCACACACATTACACTCCCCGCACACACTCATCCCAGCCGCACACACACATTACACTCCCCGCACACACTCATCCGAGCCGCACACACATTACACTCCCCACACACACTCATCCCAGCCTCACACACACATTACACTCCCCACACACACTCATCCGAGCCGCACACACATTACACTCCCCACACACACTCATCCCAGCCGCACACACACATTACACTCCCCACACACACTCACCCCAGCCTCACACACACATTACACTCCCCACACACACTCATCCGAGCCGCACACACACATTACACTCCCCACACACACTCATCCCAGCCGCACACACACATTACACTCCCCGCACACACTCATCCCAGCCTCACACACACATTACACTCCCCACACACACTCATCCGAGCCGCACACACACATTACACTCCCCGCACACACTCATCCGAGCCGCACACACACATTACACTCCCCGCACACACTCATCCGAGCCGCACACACACATTACACTCCCCGCACACACTCATCCGAGCCGCGCACACACATTACACTCCCCGCACACACTCATCCGAGCCGCACACACACATTACACTCCCCGCACACACTCATCCGAGCCGCACACACACATTACACTCCCCGCACACACTCATCCGAGCCGCACACACACATTACACTCCCCGCACACACTCATCCGAGCCGCACACACACATTACACTCCCCACACACACTCATCCCAGCCGCACACTCACATTACACTCCCCGCACACACTCATCCGAGCCGCACACACACATTACACTCCCCGCACACACTCATCCGAGCCGCGCGCACACATTACACTCCCCGCACACACTCATCCGAGCCGCACACACACATTACACTCCCCGCACACACTCATCCGAGCCGCACACACACATTACATTTCCCGCACACACTCATCCGAGCCGCACACACATTACACTCCCCACACACACTCATCCCAGCCACACACACACATTACACTCCCCGCACACACTCATCCGAGCCGCACACACATTACACTCCCCGCACACACTCATCCCAGCCGCACACACACATTACACTCCCCACACACACTCATCCGAGCCGCACACACATTACACTCCCCACACACACTCATCCCAGCCTCACACACACATTACACTCCCCACACACACTCATCCGCGCCGCACACACATTACACTCCCCACACACACTCATCCCAGCCGCACACACACATTACACTCCCCACACACACTCATCCCAGCCTCACACACACATTACACTCCCCACACACACTCATCCGAGCCGCACACACATTACACTCCCCACACACACTCATCCCAGCCGCACACACACATTACACTCCCCACACACACTCATCCCAGCCGCACACACACATTACACTCCCCACACACACTCTCCCAGCCGCACACACACATTACACTCCCCACACACACTCATCCCAGCCGCACACACACATTACACTCCCCACACACACTCATCCCAGCCGCACACACACATTACACTCCCCACACACACTCATCCCAGCCACACACACACATTACACTCCCCGCACACACTCATCCCAGCCACACACACACATTATACTCCCCACACACACTCATCCCAGCCTCACACACACATTACACTCCCCACACACACTCATCCCAGCCGCAGAGACACATTACACTCCCCACACACACTCATCCCAGCCGCACACACACATTACACTCCCCACACACATTCATCCCAGCCGCACACACACATTACACTCCCCACACACACTCATCCCAGCCGCACACAAACATTACACTCCCCACACACACTCATCCCAGCCACACACACACATTACACTCCCCACACACACTCATCCCAGCCGCACACACACATTACACTCCCCACACACACTCATCCCAGCCGCACACACACATTACACTCCCCACACACACCCTCCCAGCCAACAAGATGGCACTGGTTGTGCTGGAGCGCGCCCACACAGCTGATGGGTCAGCTGGGATCAGAAGGCGCCCAGAGGGGTGCCTTGCGCGGGACACCTTTACGACCCAAAGCTCTATGTTCACAGTGGGCTGTCACAGGTGTGCTCAGCTACATGGCTGCCTGGCAGAGTGCGGCAAGGGTGTTCCGTGCCCGTCCACCCCGAGCCCATCGCCCTCCTCCTGGCCAACCCCCGCTACACCCCCCAGCCCTGGCAGAAGCAACCCCCGGCCAGCGGATAACTGTGAGCGAGCCATGGCGATGTTGGACACACTCCGAACCCCCCTCTCTCTCCCTCAGCCGCCACGGCGACTGTTTCACAATTTTTAAAAGCACAAGTGAACCTCGCCACCGGCAACTCGGCCCATCGGAGGCGGAGAACCGCGGAGGCCCCGGAGAATTCCGGGTCAGGCATGGTGTTTACTGTATGTGCGCTCCGGAGCGCATTGACGCTAGTGTTGAGGTGACGGAGAATTGCAATTTAGCGTCAAAATCGGCGTCCACCACGCTTTTGGCGTCAGCCAATGGAGAATCCAGCCCTGTATCTCTGCTAGGCCCAAGATCATCCTGTTCCTCCTGGAGACTCCAGTCAGCAGGGCCTTCCTTTATAAACAACACCACACTTAAAATGACGAGTGCCTGTGGCTGTGTGGCTGTGTCTATGTGTGTGCGTCTCTGTGTGTGTTTGTGTGTGTGTGACGGGGTAGTTTGGTGTGTGTGTGTGTGACGGGGTAGTTTGGTGTGTGTGTGTGTGTGTGTGTGACGGGGTAGTTTGGTGTGCCTGTGTGTGTGTGTGTGTGTGACGGGGTAGTTTGGTGTGTGTGTGTGTGTGACGGGGTAGTTTGGTGTGTGTGTGTGTGTGACAAGGGTAGTCTGGTGTGCCTGTGTGTGTGTGTGTGTGTGACGGGGTAGTTTGGTGTGTGTGTGTGTGTGACGGGGTAGTTTGGTGTGTGTGTGTGTGACGGGTAGTTTGGTGTGTGTGTGTGTGTGACAAGGGTAGTCTGGTGTGCCTGTGTGTGTGTGTGTGTGTGACGGGGTAGTTTGGTGTGTGTGTGTGTGACGGGTAGTTTGGTGTGTGTGTGTGTGTGTGTGACAGGGGTAGTTTGGTGTGCCTGTGTGTGTGTGTGTGTGTGACGGGGTAGTTTGGTGTGTGTGTGTGTGACGGGTAGTTTGGTGTGTGTGTGTGTGAGACGGGGGTAGTTTGGTGTGTGTGTGTGTGTGTGTGACAGGGGTAGTTTGATGTGTGTGTGTGTGTGTGTGTGATGGGGTAGTTTGGTGTGTGTGTGTGTGTGTGACGGGTAGTTTGGTGTGTGTGTGACAGGGGTAGTTTGGTGTGTGTGTGTGTGTGTGTGTGTGTGTGTGACACGGGTAGTTTGGTGTGTGTGTGTGGGGCAGTGGTAGTTTGGTCTATGTGTGTGTGACAGGGGTAGTTTGGTGTGTGTGTATGTGACGGGTAGTTTGGTGTGTGTGTGTGTGACGGGGTAGTTTGGTGTGTGTGTGTGAAAGGGGTAGTTTGGTGTGTGTGTGATGGGTAGTTTGGTGTGTGTGCGTGTGTGTGACAGGGTAGTTTTATATAAATGATTTGGAGGAAAATGTAACTGGTCTGATTAGTAAGTTTGCAGACGACACAAAGGTTGGTGGAATTGCGGATAGCGATGAGGACTGTCAGAGGATACAGCAGGATTTAGATTGTCTGGAGACTTGGGCGGAGAGATGGCAGATGGAGTTTAATCCGGACAAATGTGAGGTAATGCATTTTGGAAGGTCTAATGCAGGTAGGGAATATACAGTGAATGGCAGAACCCTCAAGAGTATTGAAAGTCAGAGAGATCTAGGAGTACAGGTCCACAGGTCACTGAAAGGGGCAACACAGGTGGAGAAGGTAGTCAAGAAGGCATACGGCATGCTTGCCTTCATTGGCCGAGGCATTGAGTATAAGAATTGGCAAGTCATGTTGCAGCTGTATAGAACCTTAGTTAGGCCACACTTGGAGTATAGTGTTCAATTCTGGTCACCACACTACCAGAAGGATGTGGAGGCTTTAGAGAGGGTGCAGAAGAGATTTACCAGAATGTTGCCTGGTATGGAGGGCATTAACTGTGAGGAGCGGTTGAATAAACTCGGTTTGTTCTCACTGGAACGAAGGAGGTTGAGGGGCGACCTGATAGAGGTCTACAAAATTATGAGGGGCATAGACAGAATGGATAGTCAGAGGCTTTTCCCCGGGGTAGAGGGGTCAATTACTAGGGGGCATAGGTTTAAGGTGCGAGGGGCAAGGTTTAGAGGAGATGTACGAGGCAAGTTTTTTACACAGAGGGTAGTGGGTGCCTGGAACTCGCTACCGGAGGGGGTGGTGGAAGCAGGGACGATAGTGACATTTAAGGGGCATCTTGACAAATACATGAATAGGATGGGAATAGAGGGATACGGACCCAGGAAGTGTAGAAGATTGTAGTTTAGTCGGGCAGCATGGTCGGCACGGGCTTGGAGGGCTGAAGGGCCTGTTCCTGTGCTGTACATTTCTTTGTTCTTTGTTCTTTGTAATGGTGTAGTTTGGTGTGTGTGTGTGTGACAGGGGTAATTTGGTGTGTGTGTGACGGGGGTAGTTTGGTGTGTGTGACAGGGTACTTTCGTGTGTGTGTGTATGTGTGTGTGTGTGACAGGGTACTTTCGTGTGTGTGTGTATGTGTGTGTGTGTGACGGGGGTAGTTTGGTGTGTGTGTGTGTGTATGTGTGACGGGATAGTTTTGTGTTTGTGTGAGTGACAGGGGCAGCTTGGTGTGTGTGTGTGACAGGGGTAGATTGCTGTGTATGTGTGTGTGGCGGGGGTAGTTTGTGGTGTGTGTGTGTTTGTGACAGGTGTAATTTGGCGTGTGTCTGTGTGTGACGGGTGTAGTTTGGCGTGTGTATGTGACAGTGGTAGTTGTGTGTGTGTGTGAGACGGGGGTAGTTTGGTGTGTGTGTGTGTGTGACGGGGTAGTTTGGTGTGTGTGTGTGTGACGGGGTAGTTTGGTGTGTGTGTGTGTGTGTGACAGGGGTTGTTTGGTGTCTGTGTGTGTGTGGCAGGGGTAGTTTGGTGTGGGTGTGTGTGATGGGATAGTTTTGTGTGTGTGTGTATGGGACGGGGTAGTTTGGTGTGTGTGTGTGTGACATAGGGGTTCTTTGGTGTGTGTGTGTGAGGGGGTAGGTTGGTGTGTGTGGGTGTGTGTGTGGTGGGGGTAGTTTTGTGAGTGTGTGACGGGCGTAGTTTGATGTGTGTGTGTGGCGGGGTAGTTTGGTGTGTGTGTGCGTTTGTGTGTGATGGGAGGTAGTTTGGTGTGTGTGTATGTGTGTGTGACAGGGTAGTGTGGTGTGTGTGTGTGTGATGGGGTAGTTTGGTGTATGTGTGTGTGACAGGGCAGTTTGGTGTGTGTGTGTTTCTGTGTGTAACGGGGGTAGTTTGGTGTGTGTGTGTGTGTGTGAGTGACAGGGGCAGTTTGGTGTGTGTGTGTGAGTGACAGGGATAGATTGGTGTGTACGTGTGTGTGTCTGAGTGTGTGTGTGATGGGGTAGTTAAGTGTGTGTGGCGGGGTAGTTTGTGTGTGTGGCACGGTAGTTTGGTGTGCGTGTGTGTGTAATGGGGTAGATTGGTGTGTGTGTGACGGGGTAGTTTGTGGTGTGTGTGTGTGATGGGAGTAGTTTGGTGTGTGTGTGTGTATGTGTGTGTGACGGGGCAATTTGGTGTGTGTGTGTGATGGGTAGTTTGGTGTGTGTGTGAGAGACGGGGGTAGTTTGGTGTGTGTGTGTGTGTGACAGGGGTAGTTTGGTGTGTGTGATGGGGTAGTTTGGTGTGTGTATGTGTGACTGGGTAGTTTGGTGCGTGTCTGTGTGTGACGGGGGTAATTTGTTGAGTGTGTGTGATGGGGTTGTTTTGTTTGTGTGTGTGACACGGGTTGTTTGGTGTGTATGTGTGACGGGGGTAGTTTGGTGTGTGTGTGTGTGAGATGGGGTAGTTTGGTGTGTGTGTGTGATGGGGGTAGTTTGGTGTGTGTGTGTGTGACAGGGGTAATTTGGTGTGTGTGTGTGTGTGACGGGGTAGTTTGGTGTGTGTGTGTGTGACGGGGGTAGTTTGGTGTGTGTGTGTGACAGGGTACCTTTGTGTGTGTGTGTATGTGTGTATGTGTGTGACGGGGGTAGTTTGGTGATTGTGTGTGTGACGGGAAGTTTGGTGTGTGTGAGTGACAGGGGCAGCTTGGTGTGTGTGTGTGACAGGGGTAGGTTGGTGTGTATGTGTGTGACAGTGGTAGTTTGGTGTGTATGTGTGTGACGGGGTAGTTTGGTGTGTTTGTGTCTGTGACGGGTGTAGTTTGGCGCGTGTCTGTGTGTGACGGGTGTAGTTTGGCGTGTGTGTGTGACGGGGTAGTTTGGTGTGTGTGTGTGACAGGGGCTGTTTGGTGTGTGTGTGTGATGGGGTAGTTTGGTGCCTGCGTGTGTGATGGGGGTAGTTTGGTGTGTGTGTGACGGGGGAAGTTTGGTGTGTGTATGTGTGTGTGTGACGGGGTAGTTTGGTGTGTGTGTGTGTGTGATGGGGTAGTTTGGTGTGTGTATGTGTGACTGGGTAGTTTGGTGCGTGTCTGTGTGTGACGGGGGTAATTTGTTGAGTGTGTGTGATGGGGTTGTTTTGTTTGTGTGTGTGACACGGGTTGTTTGGTGTGTATGTGTGACGGGGGTAGTTTGGTGTGTGTGTGTGTGTGTGAGATGGGGTAGTTTGGTGTGTGTGTGTGATGGGGGTAGTTTGGTGTGTGTGTGTGTGACAGGGGTAATTTGGTGTGTGTGTGTGTGTGACGGGGTAGTTTGGTGTGTGTGTGTGTGACGGGGGTAGTTTGGTGTGTGTGTGTGACAGGGTACCTTTGTGTGTGTGTGTATGTGTGTATGTGTGTGACGGGGGTAGTTTGGTGATTGTGTGTGTGACGGGAAGTTTGGTGTGTGTGAGTGACAGGGGCAGCTTGGTGTGTGTGTGTGACAGGGGTAGGTTGGTGTGTATGTGTGTGACAGTGGTAGTTTGGTGTGTATGTGTGTGACGGGGTAGTTTGGTGTGTTTGTGTCTGTGACGGGTGTAGTTTGGCGCGTGTCTGTGTGTGACGGGTGTAGTTTGGCGTGTGTGTGTGACGGGGTAGTTTGGTGTGTGTGTGTGTGACAGGGGCTGTTTGGTGTGTGTGTGTGATGGGGTAGTTTGGTGCCTGCGTGTGTGATGGGGGTAGTTTGGTGTGTGTGTGACGGGGGAAGTTTGGTGTGTGTATGTGTGTGTGTGACGGGGTAGTTTGATGTGTGTGTGTATGTGTGTGTGACGGGGTAGTTTGGTGTGTGTGTGTTTGTGTGTGTGATGGGGTAGTTTGGTGTGTGTGTGTGACAGGGGCAGTTTGGTGTGTGTGAGTGACAGGGGCAGTTTGGTGTGTGTGTGTGTGACAGCGGTAGATTGGTGTGTATGTGTGTGTGACAGGGGTAGTTTGGTGTGTATGTGTGTGACGGGGTAGTTTTGTGTGTATTTGTCTGTGACGGGTAGTTTGGTGTGTGTGTGGCGGGGGTAGTTTGTATGTGTGTAATGGGGTAGTTTGGTGTGTGTGCGTGAGATGGGGTAGTTTGTGGTGGGTGTGTGTGTGACGGGCAGTTTGGTGTGTGTGTGACCTGTTATTGCCACCACTTCAGTGTTCTGTCCAAATCTGCCTGAGGCCCCAACTATGGCTGTGGGCCAGGCCCTTTCCCAGGCTCTTTAAAGAGCTCCAAACTGCCTTTACGGGGATCGTGATCTGGCGTTGGCCTGGAGTCTTTATTTCTTTTCGATACTGGCCTTATAGAGGGGACGGCGTGGCACAGGCTGATGGGTCAACTTCCAGTTCGTCACAAATGCTCACTGACTGCGACTGACTCCAGGGCAGGCAGCACCTCACCCTTCTGTCCAAAACTCCCCACACGGCCTCTCCTCTCCCAACCTCTGCAATCCCCTCCAGCCCCACAACCCTCCGAGGCATCTCTGCTCCTCCAATTCTGGTCTCCCGATTTCAATCAGTTCGCCATTGGTGGTGCTGCCTGGGTCGCAAACTCCGGAATCCCCTCCCTGAACCTAAACCTCTGGAATCCCCTCCCTGAACATAAACCTCTGGAATCCCCTCCCAGAACATAAACCTCTGGAATCCCCTCCCAGAACATAAACCTCTGGAATCCCCTCCCAGAACATAAACCTCTGGAATTCCCTCCCTGAACATAAACCTCTGGAATCCCCCCCTGAACATAAACCTCTGGAATTCCCTCCCTGAATGTAAACCTCTGGAATCCCCTCCCAGAACATAACCTCTGGAATCCCCTCCCTGAACATAAACCTCTGGAATTCCCTCCCTGAATGTAAACCTCTGGAATCCCCTCCCAGAACATAACCTCTGGAATCCCCTCCCTGAACATAAACCTCTGGAATTCCCTCCCTGAATGTAAACCTCTGGAATCCCCTCCCTGAACATAAACCTCTGGAATCCCCTCCCTGAACATAAACCTCTGGAATCCCCTCCCTGAACATAAACCTCTGGCATTCCCTCCCTGAATGTAAACCTCTGGAATCCCCTCCCTGAACATAAACCTCTGGAATCCCCTCCCTGAACATAAACCTCTGGAATTCCCTCCCTGAACATAAACCTCTGGAATCCCCTCCCTGAATGTAAACCTCTGGAATCCCCTCCCTGAACATAAACCTCTGGAATCCCCTCCCTGAACCTAAACCTCTGGAATCCCCTCCCTGAACCTAAACCTCTGGAATCCCCTCCCTGAACATAAACCTCTGGAATCCCCTCCCAGAACATAAACCTCTGGAATCCCCTCCCTGAACATAAACCTCTGGAATCCCCTCCCAGAACATAAACCTCTGGAATTCCCTCCCTGAACATAAACCTCTGGAATTCCCTCCCTGAATGTAAACCTCTGGAATCCCCTCCCAGAACATAAACCTCTGGAATCCCCTCCCAGAACATAAACCTCTGGAATCCCCTCCCTGAACCTCGCCACTTCTTTCCTTGCTTTTATAACCTACTTTTTTGACCATCGCTTTGGGCATCTGCCCTTAAGTGGCTCAGTGTCAAATCTAAGTTGAGAGTGGCCTTAGTGAGGGGCCTGGGGATGTTTTATTGTGTTAGAGACGCTATCTAAATGCAACTTATTGTTGTAAATCAGACAGGAAGGGGTCAGGTGGGACAAGCTAAAAATCCACAGGGGATAGCTTGAGGCGGATGTAATGGTTCTAATGCTGATTTATGAGTTTTCGTTTGACTGAGTGGCCAGTTCGATGTTTAAACACGGCTCAGATTAATCCCGCCTTGGTTACAGTCTTTATGGAGCTGGCTGAAATGATAATGAGCGTTTATTCGCCGGTCGACCTCCGACCCCCCCATCTGTCCATCTCTCCTTGACTGCTCCCGCTCACTCCCTTTACGTTGATTCATTGTTAAGCTGACCTGGTGCCTATCTGTGGAATTGACCTTTCTACCCCAACTCCAAACTGCCCTCTGCCCAGGTGTAGAGCCCCCTCCTTCCTGCCACTCCTCCAATCTGCAGTCATTCCCCGCCACCCCACTCTGCAGTGCCATGTTTTTGCACGTTCTGGGGTCAGGAGTCCAGGTGAAGGCAGAAAAAACTCAGAGTTAATGATGCCCCTACAACCCTCCCTGTCTATGTAACTTCCTCCAGTCCCTACAACCCTCCCTGTCTATGTAACCTCCTTCAGTCCCTACAACCCTCCCAGTCCCTGAAACTCCTCCAGTCCCTACAACCCTCCCAGTCCCTGTAACCTCCTCCAGTCCCTACAACCCTCCCAGTCCCTGAAACTCCGCCAGTCCCTACAACCCTCCCTGTCTATGTAACCTCCTTCAGTCCCTACAACCCTCCCAGTCCCTGAAACTCCTCCGGTCCCTACAACCCTCCCTGTCTATGTAACCTCCTCCAGTCCCTACAACCCTCCCAGTCCCTGAAACTCCTCCAGTCCCTACAACCCTCCCAGTCCCTGAAACTCCTCCAGTCCCTACAACCCTCCCTGTCTATGTAACCTCCTTCAGTCCCTACAACCCTCCCAGTCCCTGAAACTCCTCCGGTCCCTACAACCCTCCCTGTCTATGTAACCTCCTCCAGTCCCTACAACCCTCCCAGTCCCTGTAACCTCCTTCAGTCCCTACAACCCTCCCTGTCCCTGAAACTCCTCCAGTCCCTACAACCCTACCAGTCCCTGTAACCCTTCCTGTCTATGTAACCTCCTCCAGTCCCTACAACCCTCCCTGTCCCTGAAAACTCCTCCAGTCCCTACAACCCTCCCTGTCCCTGAAATCTCCTCCAGTCCCTACAACCCTCCCTGTCCCTGCAACCTCCTCCAGTCCCTACAACCCTCCCTGTCTATGTCACCTCCTTCAGTCCCTCCAACCTTCCCAGTCCCTGAAACTCCTCCAGTCCCTACAACCCTCCCAGTCCCTGCAACCTCCTCCAGTCCCTACAACCCTCCCAGTCCCTGCAACCTCCTCCAGTTCCTACAACCCTCCCTGTCTATGTAACCTCCTTCAGTCCCTACAACCCTCCCAGTCCCTGAGACTCCTCCAGTCCCTACAACCCTCCCTGTCTATGAAACCTCCTCCAGTCCCTACAACCCTCCCTGTCTATGTAACCTCCTCCAGTCCCTACAACCCTCCCAGTCCCTGAAAGTCCTCCAGTCCCTACAACCCTCCCAGTCCCTGTAACCCTCCCTGTCTATGTCACCTCCTTCAGTCCCTCCAACCTTCCCAGTCCCTGAAACTCCTCCAGTCCCTACAACCCTCCCAGTCCCTGAAACTCCTCCAGTCCCTACAACCCTCCCTGTCTATGTAACCTCCTTCAGTCCCTACAACCTTCCCAGTCCCTGAAACTCCTCCAGTCCCTACAACCCTCCCAGTCCCTGCAACCTCCTTCAGTCCCTACAACCCTCCCAGTCCCTGTAACCCTTCCTGTCTACGTAACTTCCTCCAGTCCCTACAACCCTCCCTGTCCCTGAAAACTCCTCCAGTCCCTACAACCCTCCCTGTCTATGTAACCTCCTCCAGTCCCTACAACCCTCCCAGTCCCTGAAAGTCCTCCAGTCCCTACAACCCTCCCAGTCCCTGTAACCCTCCCTGTCTATGTAACCTCCTTCAGTCCCTCCAACCTTCCCAGTCCCTGAAACTCCTCCAGTCCCTACAACCCTCCCAGTCCCTGAAACTCCTCCAGTCCCTACAACCCTCCCTGTCTATGTAACCTCCTTCAGTCCCTACAACCTTCCCAGTCCCTGAAACTCCTCCAGTCCCTACAACCCTCCCAGTCCCTGCAACCTCCTTCAGTCCCTACAACCCTCCCAGTCCCTGTAACCCTTCCTGTCTACGTAACTTCCTCCAGTCCCTACAACCCTCCCTGTCCCTGAAAACTCCTCCAGTCCCTACAACCCTCCCTGTCCCTGAAAACTCCTCCAGTCCCTACAACCCTCCCTGTCTATGTAACCTCCTTCAGTCCCTACAACCTTCCCAGTCCCTGAAACTCCTCCAGTCCCTACAACCCTCCCAGTCCCTGCAACCTCCTTCAGTCCCTACAACCCTCCCAGTCCCTGTAACCCTTCCTGTCTACGTAACTTCCTCCAGTCCCTACAACCCTCCCTGTCCCTGAAAACTCCTCCAGTCCCTACAACCCTCCCTGTCCCTGAAACTCCTCCCGTCCCTACAACCCTCCCTGTCTAAGTAACCTCCTTCAGTCCCTACAACTTTCCCAGTCCCTGAAACTCCATCAGTCCCTACAACCCTCCCTGTCTATGTAACCTCCTCCAGTCCCTACAACCCTCCCAGTCCCTGCAACCTCCTCCAGGCCCTACAACCCTCCCAGTCCCTGCAACCTCCTCCAGTCCCTGCAACCCTCCCTGACTATGTAATCTCCTCCAGTCCCTACAACCCTCCCTATCTCTGTAACCTCCTCCATCCCCTTACGATCCTCCCTATCTCTGTAACCTCCTCCATGTAGTTTAGTCGGGCAGCATGGTCGGCACGGGCTTGTTCCTGTGCTGTACTTTTCTTTGTTCTTTGTTTATCCCCCTACAACCCTCCCTATCTTTGTAACCTCCTCCATCTCCCTATGACCCTCCCTATCTCTGTAACCTCCTCCAGCCCTCTACGACCCTCCCTATCTCTGTAACCTCCTCCAGCCCCCTCCAACCCTCCCTATCTCTGTAACCTTCTGCAGACCTTCCAACCAGTCATCAAGGTAGCACTGTTGCTTCGCAGCTCCAGGGTCCCAAGTTCGATTCCCTGCTGGGTCACTGTCTGTGTGGAGTTTGCACGTTCTCCCCGTGTGTGCGTGGGTTTCCTCCGGGTGCTCCGGTTTCCTCCCACAGTCCAAAGATGTGCAGGTTAGATGGATTGGCCATGATAAATTGCCCTTAGTGTCCAAAAAGGTTGAGTTGGGTGATGGGGATAGGGTGGAGGTTTGGGCTTAAGTGGGGTGCTCTTTCCAAGGGCCGGTGCAGACTCAATGGGCAAAATGGCCTCCTTCTGCACTGTAGATTCTATGAACCCGCCCCATCCCTGTATCCTCCTCCAGTCTCTAAAACCTTCCCTATCTCTGTAACCTCCTCCAGTCCATACAACCGTCCCTATCTGTAACCTCGTCCAGTCTTTACACCCTCCCTATCTCTCTAACCCTCTCCATCCCCCTACGAGCCTCCCTATCTCTAACCTGCTCCATCCCCCCTGCAGCCATCTCTATCTCTGTAACATCCTCCATCCCCTATGACCCTCCCTATGTCTGTAACCTCCTCCAAACCCCTATGACCCTCCCTCGCTCTGTAACCTCCTCCAATTCCTACGACCCTCCCTATCTCTGTAACCTCCTGCAGTCCCTACAACCCTCCCTATGTTTGCAACCTCCTCCAGTCTCTACAGCCCTTCCTATCCCTGTCACCTCCTCCAATCCCTACAACCCTCCTCTCTCTGTAACCTCCTCCAGTCCCTACAACCATCCCTATCTCTGTAACCTCCTCCAGCCCCGACACCCCTCCCTATCTCTGTAACCTCCTCCAGCCCCGACACCCCTCCCTATCTCTGTAACCTCCTCCAGCCCCGACACCCCTCCCTATCTCTGTAACCTCCTCCAGCCCCGACACCCCTCCCTATCTCTGTAACCTCCTCCAGTCCCTACAACCATCCCTATCTCTGTAACCTCCTCCAGTCCCTACAACCATCCCTATCTCTATAACCTCCTCCAGTCCCTACAACCATCCCTATCTCTGTAACCTCCTCCAGTCCCTACAACCATCCCTATCTCTGTAACCTCCTCCAGTCCCTACAACCATCCCTGTCTCTGTAACCTCCTCCAGCCCCGACAACCCTCCCTATCTCTGTAACCTCCTTCAGCCCCGACACCCCTCCCTATCTCTGTAACCTCCTCCAGTCCCTACAACCATCCCTATCTCTATAACCTCCTCCAGTCCCTACAACCATCCTATCTCTGTAACCTCCTCCAGTCCCTACAACCATCCCTATCTCTGTAACCTCCTCCAGTCCCTACAACCATCCCTATCTCTATAACCTCCTCCAGCCCCCTACAACCCTCCCTGTCTCTGTAACCTCCTCCAGTTTCTACAAACCTCCATATCTCTGTAACCTCTTCCAGACCTTCCAACCGGTCATCACGGTAGCACAGTGGTTAGCACAGTTGCTTTGCAGCTCCAGGGTCCCAGGTTCGATTCCTCGCTGGGTCACTGTCTGTGCGGAGTCTGCACGTTCTCCCCGTGTCTGCGTGGGTTTCCTCCGGGTGCTCCGGTTTCCTCCCTGATGCACGATCAATTACATAAAGACGAGAGTAGGATGTAATCGAGGCTTTATTACACTGAGATGTGTGGCGAAATGGCTGCTGTACTGGGAGCACACATATTTATACTCCGCATACTGGGCGGAGCCAGCAGGCAGGAATCTACCCCCGTACCTGTAGTACCGTAAAGCGCCTATATCAACGTCCTATATATACAATATATACATCAGTGGTGACTACCACATTCACCCCCTGTTAGAAAAATGAGTCCGGCAGGGGTGGTGGAGAACTATATACAGAAAGTTGTGTTTTAAAAGTACAGATAGCATTACAAATTCTGGCGGCCCGGTGCCTTGATCTGGCGTTGCGAGCGCCGCAGTGCTGCTGGCGACTCTGGCGGCTTGGTCTTCGGTGACTCTGGGAGCGTGTTGAAATCCTCCTCATCCCCGGGTGTGAGCAAGGGGAGGATGGATTGTCCCGGAGCGGGGGCTGCAGTGGGTGCGCCGGGGGGGGGGGGGCGTGGCGCCGGGTCGGGGGGGGGGGGGTGGAACCAGCTGGTGCCAGGTCCCTGAGGGAGACTGTGTCTTGGCGGCCGTCGGGGAAAGCTACGTGGGTGTACTCCGGGTTAGCATGAAGGAGCTGTACCCTCTCAACCAATGGGTCCACCTTGTGGAGTCGAACGTGTCTACGGAGAACGGGTCCTCGAGCTGCCAGCCTTGTCGGGAACGAGACCCCGGAGGTGGACTTCCTCGGGAAGGCAAAGAGACGTTCATGGGGGGTTTCATTAATTGCGGTGCACAGGAGCGACCAAATGGAGTGAAGTGCGTCGGGCAGGACCTCCTGCCAGCGGGAGGCCGGGAGATTTCTGGACTGTAGGGCCAGCTGGATGGCCCTCCAGACCGTCCCATTCTCCTGCTCCACCTGCCCGTTTCCCCGGGGGTTGTAGCTGGTCGTCCTGCTCGAGGCGATGCCCCTGTTGAGCAGGTACTGGCGCAGCTCATCACTTATTAATGAGGATCCCCGGTCGCTGTGGATGCAGGCGGGGAAGCCGAACAGAGCGAAGATTGTGTTGAGGGCTTTGATGACGGTGGCAGACGTCATGTCGGGTGAAGGGGAATCTGGAGTATTCATCGACCACACTGAGGAAATACGTGTTACGGTCGGGGGAGGGGAGGGGCCCTTTGAAGTCCACGCTGAGGCGTTCAAAGGGGCAGGAGGCCTTCACCAGGCGCGCATGGTCTGACCGGTAGAAGTTCGGTTTACACTCCGCGCAGACCTGGCAGTCTCTGGTGACCGCCCTGACCTCCTCGATGGAGTAGGGCAGATTGCGGGCCTTGATGAAATGGTAAAAACGTGGGACCCCTGGGTGACAGAAGTTGTCGTACAGGGTCCGGAGCCGGTCCACTTGTGCGCTGGCACATGTACCTCGGGATAGGGCATCGGGGGGCTCGTTGAGATTACCGGGGCAATACAAAATCTCTTAATTGTAGGTGGAGAGCTCGATCCTCCTCCTCAAGATTTTATCATTTTTGATCTTGCCCCGCTGTGTGTTATTAAACATGGAGGCAACCGACCATTGGTCAGTGAGGAGAGTGAATCTCCTGCCGGCCAGATAATGCCTCCAATGCCGCACAGCTTCAACGATGACTTGGGCCTCTTTTTCGACGGAGGAGTGCCGAATTTCGGAGGCATGGAGGGTGCGGGAAAAGAATGCCACAGGCCTGCCTGCCTGGTTGAGGGTGGCAGCCAGAGCGACGTCTGATGCGTCGCTCTCGACTTGGAAGGGGAGCGCCTCGTCGACTGCGTGCATTGCGGCCTTGGCGATGTCGGCCTTGATACGGTTAAAGGCCTGGTGAGCCTCGGCCGTCAGAGGAAAAACAGTGGATTGAATGAGTGGGCGGGCCTTGTCCGCATAGTTTGGGACCCACTGGGCGTAATACGAAAAGAACCCCAGGCAACGTTTGAGGGCCTTGGGGCAGTGGGGGAGGGGGAGTTCCATGAGGGCGCATGCGGTCGGGGTCGGGCCCCAGAACTCCGTTCTGGACCACATAGCCGAGAATGGCTAAGCGGCTCGTGCTGAACACGCACTTCTCCTTGTTATACGTGAGGTTGAGGAGAGTGGCGGTGTGGAGAAATTTGGCAAGGTTGGCGTCGTGGTCCTGTTGATCGTGGCCGCAGATGGTGACATTGTCCAGGTACAGGAAAGTGGCCCGCAGCCAGTGCCGGTCAACCATTTGGTCCATCTCCCGTTGGAAGACCGAGACCCCGTTGGTGACGCCGAAGGGAACCCTAAGAAAGTGGTAAAGGTGGCCGTCTGCCTCGAACGCAGTGTATGGGCGGTCCGCATTGCGGATGGAGAGCTGGTGGTAGGCGGATTTCAGGTCTACTGTTGGGAAGACCCGGTACTGTGCAATCTGATTGACCATATCGGATATGCGTGGGTGGGGGTACGCGTCGCGCTGCCTGTACCGATTGATGGTCTGACTGTAGTCAACGACCATACTGTTTTTCTCCCCAGTTTTGACCACTACCACTTGGGCTCTCCAGGGGCTGTTGCTGGCCTCGATGATGCCTTCCCGAAGCAGCCGCTGGACTTCAGACCTAATGAAGGTCCTGTCCTGGGCGCTGTACCGTCTGCTCCTGGTGGCGACGGGTTTGCAATCCGGGGTTAGGTTTGCAAAAAGGGAAAGTGGGTCGACCTTAAGGGTCGCGGGGCCGCACACAGTAAGGGGTGGTAGGGGCCCGCTGAATTTCAGGGTTAGGCTCTGGAGGTTGCACTGGAAGTCCAGGCTGAGTAGCAAGACAGTGCAGAGTTTGGGGAGGACGTAGAGGTGGAAGCTGCTGAACTCCATGCCCTGGACAGTGAGAGTGGCGATGCAGTAACCCCGCATCGCCACGGAGTGGGACCTGGAGACCAGGGAGATTCTCTGGTTAGCGGGGTGTACCGCGAGGGAGCAGCACCTTACCGTATCGGGGCGAATGAAGCTCTCAGTGCTCCCGGAGTCCAGCAGGCAGGAGATTTCGTGCCCGTTGACCATCACTTTAGTTGAAGCAGTCGCGAGGTTGTGTGGTCGAGACTGGTCAATCGTGACCAAGGCGAGACGCGGCTGGTCGTTGGCGGTTGCAGGCGATGAGCGGCCGGATGAGGTGCCCGACGGGCATGGGTCCTGAGTCGGGTAAGATGGCGGCGCCCACGGGCCGCACGTGTCGTGGGGAAAGCAAGATGGCGGCGCCCATTGGTCCTGGGAGGAACAAGATGGCGGCGCCCACGGGCCGCACGTGTTGCGAGTCGAGCAAGATGGCGGCGTCCATTGGCCGCATGTGGTCTTAGGAGGGGAAGATGGCAGCGCCCACTGGCTGCATGTGGGGGGTGCCGGGACACTAGCGGCGATTGAGCGGGCCTGGCACACTGCAGCGAAATGTCCCTGCTTGCCACAGGCCTTGCAGAGGGCGCCTCGTGCTGGGCAGCGCTGTCGGGGGTGTTTTGACTGCCCACAGAAGTAGCATTTGGGCCCCCCGGGATTGGTTGGCTGCCGCGCGGCAGAGGCGAGGGATTGGCTGAGGGCGGTCGCTGATGGGATCCACCATGGGGCGTCCGTCTGCGGAGTCCACGACGCACAGGGGGGGTGGGCTGCGCGGTCGGGGGCATAGGCCTGAATGTTGCGTGATGCGACCGTAAGTGAAAGCGCTAGTTTATTGGTCGCCGCTAGGTCGAGCGTGGCCCCCTCTAAGAGGCGCTGGCGGATGTAGTCAGACCCTATGCCCGTAACAAATGCGTCTCTCATTAGCAAATTCGAGTGTTCCGAGGCCGAAATGGCCTGACGGTCACAGCCTCTGACTAGGGGGAGCAGGGCACACCAGAAATCTTCCACCGACTCACCGGGAAGTTGACGCCGCGTGGAGAGGGGGTGCCTGGCGTAGAGT
Organism: Scyliorhinus torazame; assembly: GCF_047496885.1. NCBI lineage: Eukaryota > Metazoa > Chordata > Chondrichthyes > Carcharhiniformes > Scyliorhinidae > Scyliorhinus > Scyliorhinus torazame. Next base: position 32,509,791 of record NC_092733.1, on the reverse strand, counting down.
GTGTTAGTCCGCTGAGCGTAGTTTTCCTTCAGCAGCGCCATGGCCTCTGCGTAGAACATAGAACATAGAACATTACAGCGCAGTACAGGCCCTTCGGCCCTCGATGTTGCGCCGACCTGTGAAACCACTCTAAAGCCCATCTACACTATTCCCTTATCATCCATATGTCAATGACCATTTGAATGTTCTTAGTGTTGGCGAGTCCACTACTGTTGCAGGCAGGGCATTCCACGCCCTTACTACTCTCTGAGTAAAGAACCTACCTCTGACATCTGTCCTATATCTATCTCCCCTCAATTTAAAGCTATGTCCCCTCATGCTAGACATCGCCATCCGAGGAAAAAGGCTCTCACTGTCCACCCTATCCAATCCTCTGATCATCTTGTATGCCTCAATTAAGTCACCTTTTAACCTTCTTCTCTCTAACGAAAACAGCCTCAAGTCACTCAACCTTCCCTCATAAGATCTTCCCTCCATACCAGGCAACATCCTGGTGAACCTCCTCTGCACCTTCTCTAAAGCATCCACATCCTTCTGGTAATGTGGCGACCAGAACTACACGCAGTATTCCAAATGTGGCCGAACCAAAGTCCTATACAACTGTAACATGACCTGCCGACTCTTGTATTCAATACCCCATCCGATGAAGGCAAGCATGATGTATGCCTTCTTTACCACTCTATCGACCTGCGTTGCCACCTTCAGGGTACAATGGGCCTGAACGTCCAGATCTCTCTATGCATCAATTTTCCCCAGGACTCTTCCATTGACCGTATAGTCCGCTCTTGAATTAGATCTTCCAAAATGCATCACCTCGCATTTGCCTGGATTGAACTCCATCTGCCATTTCTCTGCCCAACTCTCCAATCTATCTATATTTTGCTGTATTCTCTGACAGTCCTCCTCGCTATCTGCAACTCCACCAATCTTAGTATCATCTGCAAACTTGCTAATCAGACGACCTATACCTTCGTCCAGATCATTTATGTATATCACAAAAAACAGTGGTCCGAGCACGGATTCCTGTGGAACACCACTAGTTACCTTTCTCCATTTTGAGACACTCCCTTCCACCACTACTCTCTGTCTCCTGTTGCCCAGCCAGTTCTTTATCCATCTAGCTAGTACACCCTGAACCCCATACGACTTTACTTTTTCCATCAACCTGCCATGGGAAACTTTATCAAACGCCTTACTGAAGTCCATGTATATGACATCTACAGCCCTTCCCTCATCAATTAACGTTGTCACTTCCTCAAAGAATTCTATTAGGTTTGTAAGACATGACCTTCCCTGCACAAAACCATGCTGCCTATCACTGATAAGTCTATTTTCTTCCAAATGTGAATAGATCCTACCCTTCAGTATCTTCTCCAACAGTTTGCCTACCACTGACGTCAAGCTCACAGGTCTATAATTCCCTGGATTATCCCTGCTATCTTTCTTAAACAAAGGGACAACATTAGCAATTCTCCAGTCCTCGGGACCTCACCCGTGCTCAAGGATGCTGCAAAGATATCTGTTGAGGTCCCAGCTATTTCGTCCCTCGCTTCCCTCAGTAACCTGGGATAGATCCCATCCAGACCTGGGGACTTGTCGACCTTAATGCCTTTTAGAATACCCAAAACTTCCCCCTTCCTTATGTCGACTTGACCTAGAGTATTTAAACATCCATCCCTAGCCTCAACATCCGTCATGTCCCTCAGCAGGGGCTGGTTTAGCACACTGGGCTAAATCGCTGGCTTTTAAAGTAGACCAAGGCAGGCCAGCAGCACGGTTCAATTCCTGTACCAGCCTCCCTGAACAGGTGCTGGAATGTGGCAACTAGGGGTTTTTCACAGTAACTTCATTGAAGACTACTTGTGACAATAAGCGATTTTCAATTTCAATTCCTTGGTGAATACCGATGCAAAGTACTCATTAAGAATCTCACCCATTTCCTCTGACTTCACGCATAAATTCCCTCTTTTGTCTTTGAGTGGGCCAATCCTTTCTCTAGTTACCCTCTTGCTCCTTATACACGAATAAAAGGCTTTGGAATTTTCCTTAACCCTGTTAGCCAAAGATATTTCATGACCCCTTTTAGCCCTCTTTATTGCGCGTTTGAGATTTGTCCTACTTCCCCGATATTCCTCCAAAGCTTCATCAGTTTTAAGTCGCCTAGATCTTATGTATGCTTCCTTTTTCATCTCAGCTAGTCTCACAATTCCACCCGTCATCCATGGTTCCCTAATCTTGCCATTTCTATCCCTCATTTTCACAGGGACATGTCTGTCCTGCACTCTAATCAACCTTTCCTTAAAAGACTCCCACATTTCAAATGTGGATTTACCCTTGAAGAGCTGCTCCCAATCCACATTCCCTAGCTCCTGCCAAATTTTGTTATACCTGGACTTTCCCCAATTTAGCACTCTTTCTTTAGGACCACTCTCGTCTTTGTCCATGAGTATTCTAAAACTTACGGAATTGTGATCGCTATTCCCAAAGTAATCACCAACTGAAACTTCAACCACCTGGCCGGGATCATTCCCCAATACCAGGTCCAGTATGGCCCCTTCCTGAGTTGGACTATTTACATACTGCTCTAAAAAACTCTCCTGGATGCTCCTTACAAATTCTGCTCCATCTACGCCTCCAACACTACGAGTCCCATTCAATGCTGGGGAGTAACCGCCTCTATCTCCCTATGACCCTCCCTATCTCTGTAACCTCCTCCATCCCCCTAATACCCTCCCTATCTCTGTAACCTCCTCCATCCCCCTAATACCCTCCCTATCTCTGTAACCTCCTCCATCCCCCTATGACCCTCCCTCTCTCTCTAACCTCGTCCAATTCCTACGACCCTCCCTATCTCTGTAACCTCCAGTCTCTCCAACCCTCTCTATTCCTGGAATCTTCTCCAGCCAGTGCAACCCTCCCTATCCCTGTGACCTCCTCCAGCCCCTACAATCCTCCCTGTCTCTGTAACCTCCTCCAGCCCTCGGAACCCTCGCTATCTGTATCAGAAACTCTAGTACTACACTCCTCCCTATTTCAGTCACCTCCTCCTATCCTATCATCCCTGTGGTCTGCAACGTCCCAAACCCCTCCACCCCAAACCCCATCCCTCACCAATCTCTGTAATCCTCTGCAGCTCTGCAATCCTCCAAGAATGTTGCGTGCCTCAAGAGTCCAGCCTATTGTACATCCAACACTTCTGCCATTGGCACCATGCCATCATCTTTGTGGGCGCTGGAGTTCCCGCCCTAAACTCCTCTTCCTCGCCACAATTCTCCCCTCAGGACGCAGTGGGATGTACAGATTTTGGGGAATGGTTTGGGGCATAAGGGAGAGAGGTCGGGGAAAGAGCCCCAAGAGATCGAATGGTTAGTGTTGGGTGAGGGATTTCCTGTGCCATGCTTCCCCCCCCCCCCCCACCGCCCCAGACGCACACAACCCGGGCGTGAAGCAAATGCCCAGCTAAATTATTGACGAAAGGAAGGTGAAAATCTGTTATGTACTTTTTCCATGGATGTGGGTAACCCTGACAAGGCCGGAATCTGTTGCCCGTCCCTAATTGCCCTTGAACTTAGGGGCTCGCTCGGCCCTGTCAGAGTGGCAGTTAAGAGGCAGCCACATTGCTGTGGGTCTGGAGTCACGTGTAGGCCAGGCCGGGTAAGGACGGCAGATTTCCTTCCCTAAAGGACGTTAGTGAGCCAGATGGGTTTTTACGACAATCGACAATGGTTCATGGTCATCATTAGTGAGACTAGCTTCCAATTCCAGTTCTTTATTCATTGAATTTAACCTTTATGATTCTTGTCGACAAGAATGAAAACAAAACACTGCGGATCTGAAATTAAAAGGGAAAGTTCCGGAAACACTCAGCAGGTCGGGCAGCACCTGTGCAGGGAGAAACAGAGTTAACTTTTCGAGTCAAATACAGAGTCATACCTCGCCCCACAGACGCTGTCAGACCTGCTCAGATGTTCCCGCATTTCTCTTCTTATTTCCTGAAGGGACCCAGTTTAGCTGAGTGGGTTTCTGATGAGGAATGAGGCCAGCATTGCGGGTTCAATTCCCGCACCGGCTGGGGTTCTTCATGACCTCAACCTTGCCCCTCGCCTGAGGTGCGGTGACCCTCAGGGAAAATCACCACCGGGCAGCTCTCTCCCTCAAAAGGGGAAAGCAACCTATGGTCATCGGGGACTATGGCAACTTTAGATTTTTACAAGTGTTGAACTGTAACTGACAGTAAATCCTGTAATTGTGTTCACCCCTTGGCACCCCTGCTCGGGAATCTTTTCCAGTTAATTATAATGGTTCTACCACACTGCAAATTTTCCCAGAATTCCCTCTGGTGGTAACGACACGGCCAGGATGAAAGTCATTTCCCTGACTCCTCACTCAACCCCCAGAGGGCAGGGTCATCACTCCCCCCTCGATCCCCTCACCTCCCACTCCAAACCCACCAAAGTCAACAGGTCCACCCACCTGTCCTTCATAGCTTCTTTTCAAATTGATTTACGGGATGGAGGTTTCACTGGTTAGGCCCAGCATTTATTGCCCATTCCTGGTTGCCCTTAAGAAGATGGTGGTGAGCAGCCTTCTTGAACCGCTGCAGTCCCTGAGGTGTAGGTACATCCACAGTGCTGTTAGGGAGGGAATTCCAGGATTTTGACCCAGCGACAGTGAAAGAACGGCCAATATATTTCCAAATTAGGATGGTGGGTGACTTGGAGGGGAATGTCCAGGTGGTGGGGTTCCCAGGTATCTGCTGCTCTTGTCCTTCTAGATGGTAGTGGTCGTGGGTTTGGAAGGCGCTGTCAAAGGAACTTTGGTGAGTTACCGCAGTGCATCTTGTAGGTGGTACACATGGCTGCTACTGTTCATTGCTGGTGGAGGGTTTGAATGTTTGTGGAAGGAGGAGCAATCAAGTGGGGCTGCTTTGTCCTGGATGGTGTCGAGCTTCTTGAGTGTTGTTGGAGCTGGACTCATCCAGGCAAGCGGAGAGTATTCCATCACACGCCTGACTTGTGCCTTGTAGATGGTGGACAGGCTTTGGGGAGTCAGGAGGTGAGTTACTCACCGCAGGATTCCCAGCCTTTGACCTGCCCTGGTAGCCACAGTATTAATGTGGCTGGGTTTAGTTCAGTTTCTGATCAATGGTAACCCCCAGGATGTTGATAGTGGGGGATTCAGCGATGGTAATGCCATTGAATGTCAAGGGGCGATGGTTAGATCCTCTAGAACATAGAACATAGAACATAGAACAATACAGCGCAGTACAGGCCCTTCGGCCCACGATGTTGCACCGAAACAAAAGCCATCTAACCTACACTATACCATTATCATCCATATGTTTATCCAATAAACTTTTAAATGCCCTTAATGTTGGCGAGTTCACTACTGTAGCAGGTAGGGCATTCCACGGCCTCACTACTCTTTGCGTAAAGAACCTACCCCTGACCTCTGTCCTATATCTATTACCCCTCAGTTTAAGGCTATGTCCCCTCGTGCTAGCCATTTCCATCCGCGGGAGAAGGCTCTCACTGTCCACCCTATCTAACCCTCTGATCATTTTGTCTCTTGTAGATGGTCACTGCCTGGCACTTGTGTGGCACAAATGTAACTTGCCACTTGTCTGCCCAAGCCTGGATATTGTCCAGGTCTTGCTGCATTTGGATGTGGGCTGCTTCATTATCTGAGGAGTCGCGAATGGTGCTGAACATTGTGCTGTCATCGACAAACATCCCCACTTCTGACCTTATGATGGAAGGAAGGTCATTGATGAAGGAGCTGAAGGTGGTTGGGCCCAGGACACTACCCTGAGGAACTCCTGGAGTGAGATGATTGACCTCCACAACCATTTTACTTTGCGCCAGCTGTGTTGTTGAAATGTTTTCGAGGTGGTAAACTGCAGCCTGGGCAAGCTAGCAGTGATCGGGCAAACATTCCTGCCCCCAGCGGAGGTTCTGGAGCGTAAACTCAACTCAGTCACATATTGAGGGAAGGCAAACTTGGGCGATCGAGAGCCTTCAATGCAGCGAGCTGAGCCAATTGCACTCCGAGGAGGAGCTGACCCTTCTACACAAACGTTACCCGTGGTGCCCCCTTCCCGATGGCCATGTCCACGTTCTCGCTTATTTTGCCGGCTCCCCCGCGCGGTTGCGATCTGAACTTAAAGTGTTGCCGGAGTTCACAGGAAAGATGTGCGATCGGGTGATGGAGGAAGCTTTCCATTGGTCAATCACGCCATCAGCTGGCAATGCTGCAGCCATGGGCGGACACGGAAAGAGCCTCCTGGGTAAACCGGGAGACGCCCTGTCACAGCCACAACTTTCCTGCACATCAGCGTTGTCTCATTGCCTGGGGTTTGTGCTGGTCCCATTTGGGAAGATGGGATCTTGCCTGTAGTTTCTGGGATGTCAAGTACCCGTAAATGGGACGCAGGAGTGTGCCTGGTTCAAAGACGGGCACGCGTGAATATAAACCGAAGGTTAGGGCTACAGGGGATAGATCAATGCAATAAGACTGTTTGGATTGTTCTGCAGAGAGCTGGCATGGACAGAGGGGACAGACGATGGTATGGAACTGACACTGGGTTAGTAATTCATGTCCCAGGGTAACAAGTTTAAGACTAGGGAAGTTCTGCTGCAATTGTATAAGGTGTTAGTGAGGCCACACCTGGAGCATTGTGTTCAGTTTTGGTCTCCTTACTTGAGAAAGGACGTACTGGCACTGGAGGGTGTGCAGAGGAGATTCACTAGGTTAATCCCAGAGCTGAAGGGGTTGGATTACGAGGAGAGGTTGAGTAGACTGGGACTGCACTCGTTGGAATTTACAAGGATGAGGGGGGAATCTTATAGAAACATATAAGATTATGAAGGGAATAGATAGGATAGATGCGGGCAGGTTGTTTCCACTGGTGGGTGAAAGCAGAATTAGGGGGCATAGCCTCAAAATAAGGGGAAGTAGATTTAGGACTGAGTTTAGGAGGAACTTCTTCACCCAAAGGGTTGTGAATCTATGGAATTCCTTGCCCAGTGAAGCAGTTGAGGCTCCTTCATTAAATGTTTTTAAGATAAAGATAGATAGTTTTTTGAAGAGTAAAGGGATTAAGGGTTATCGTGTTGGGGCCGGAACGTGGAGCTGAGTCCACAAAAGATCAGCCATGATCTCATTGAATGGTGGAGCAGGCTCGAGGGGACAGATGGCCTACTCCTGCTCCTAGTTCTTATGTTCTTAAGGCACTTGGTGGAATTTAAATTCAGTGAATGATCTGCAATCATATAGGGGCTGGTTTAGCACAGGGCTAAATCGCTGGCTTTGAAAGCAGACCCAGGCAGGCCAGCAGCACGGTTCAATTCCCGTATCTGCCTCCCCGAATGTGGCGACTAGGGGCTTTTCACAGTAACTTCATTTGAAGCCTACTTGTGACAATAAGCATTTCATTTCATTTCATTTTCAATTGAAAACTAGCCTCAGTAATGGTGAGCCAACCTGAGGGAAGGGAAATCTGCTGCCCTTACCCAGTCCGGCCTACACGTGACTCCAGACCCAGAGCAAAGTGGTCCATTCTTCGCTGCCCTCTGAAATGTGACAAATCACTCCGTTAAAGGGCAATTAGGGATGGGGAACAAATGCTGGCCCAGCGAGCGACGCCCACATCCCCCGAAAGAATACATTTCAGAATCATGGGTACAGAAGGAGGCCGTTTGGCCCAGTGTCTCTCCAAAAAAGAATCACCACTGAGCGCCCCCTCTATTCAAGTAAGCATAAAACGTGATGGGCAGAACGGCCTCCTTCGGTGCTGTAGTGACTCTTTGACCCGAGAAGGCCTCTAGGCCAGGCCGACCAAGGATAGCGGAGGTGTAGGTTTTTCTGGAAACAATAATTGGTTGACAAGAATCTCGAATTCTAAAAGCCGCGGCGATAGAGTGAAAGAAACTGAGGTGGGAAAGAATGAGTTTGAGTAGAGGACAGAGTCATTTGTCTTGGTTTCAGCGACGACGTAGGGCGGGGTCGATGTTTCGAGCCAAGTTTGGATTCAGGCCACTTTCACGTCTTAACCGTCCTCCCTCGGAATTGAGAAACCTCCCCAGCCACAGGAGGAGGGGAAGCGACTGGGGATGAGAGGAGCCGCGAGGGTTTGCTGGTGATGGCGAGGTGGAGTAAGTGGCTTGATTTCAAATCCAGAGTTTGCAGAGATTGATCAAGTGTTGACCCTGCTTCAACCGCAGCGCATTCCGATGAGGTTTAAGGCTTCAGTTTGGGGAACTGGGCGGTTATGATCATATGGTTCGATAAAGCAAGGTGTGAAGAAGCTGGTGTGGAATGTAAATACTGATGCAGAATGGCCTGTTACAGCATGATATTGTAAATAACACAGGAGCGTGCACCTTTAATGAACCAAAGTAAAATTGCCTGTTGTTAAAGTGAATGACGATGTTTAATATGTCTGAGCTGTATTTCCATTGTAAAAACACAATGTTAATGGTTAACTATTGCTCCCCTCTGATGTCTAATAGCTTATGTGATCCTTCCAGCGACGGTTCCTACCTCTGCCTCCATCTCTCTATCTCCCCATTTCTCTCTCCCTCCATCTCTTTCTTTCTCTCTTCATCTCTCCATCTCTATCTCTCTCTCTCCACCTCTATCTCTCTCTCTCTCCATCTCTATCTCTCTCTCTCTCCATCTCTCTTTATCTCTCTCATCATTATTCTCTCCCTTGCTCTCACTCCATCTCTCTTTCCAACTCTCCTCTTTCCATCTCTCTCTACCTCTCTCTCTCCATCACTCTTTCACCATCTCTTTCTCTCTCTCCATCTCTCTCCCCATCTCTCTCTCCAGCTCTCCATTTCTCTCCATCTCTCTCCCTTCATCTCTCTCTCTCCATCTCTTTCTATCTCTCCATCAGGCTCTCTCTATTTCCATCTCTCTCTCCCATCTCTCTCTCCAGCTCACATTTCTCTCCACCACTCTCTCTCTCTCTCTCTCTCTCTCCATCTCTCTCTCCATCTCACTCTCTATCCATCTCTTTCTATCTCTCCATCTCTTTCTATCTCTCCATCACGCTCTCTCTCTATCTCTCCATTACACTCTCTCCCTTTCTCTCTCCCTCTCTGTCTCCCTCTCTCTATCTCTCTCTCTCTTCATCTCTATCTCTCTCTCTTCATCTCTATCTCTCTCTCTCTCCATCTCCCTCTCCCTCCATCTCTCTCCGTCTCCAATTCTCTATCTCTTTCCACCTCATTTTTGTTCCATCTTTCTCTCTCTTTCCAGCTCTCTCTTCTCATCTCTCTCTCCAGCTCTCCTCTCCATCTCTCTCTCTCTCTCCATCTCCCTCTCAATTTCTCTACCATCACTCTGCATCTTTCTCTCTCCATCTCTTGCTCTATCCATCTCTTTGTATCTCTCTATCATGCTCTCTCTCCATCACGTGCTCTCTCCATCATGCTCTCTATCTCTCTCTTTTCTCAATCTCGCTCTCTCCATTGCTCTCTCTCCCTCCATTTCTCTTTCTCTCTCTCCAACTCACTGCCTCTCCATCACGCATTCTCTCTACATCACTCTCCCTCTATCTTTCTCTTTTTTCAATCTCTCTCTCTCTCTCTCCCTCCATTTTCCCATCTCCATCTCTCTCTTTCCATCTCTCTCTGCCTCTCCCTCTCCCTCTCTCCCTCCCTCCCGGGGCTGCTGTCTCTGACCCACGTTCCCTGCCTTTGTTTTCCAGGCTGTTTGTCACAAAGTGCAATGGCTGCACCAAAGCGATCGGCCCCTCCCAGTTCATCATGCGTGTGCTGGGCAGCGTGTACCATGTTGAATGCTTCAACTGCTGCGAGTGTGAGCGTCACCTGCGGCAGGGCGACGAGTTTGTGCTGAAGGAGGGCCAGCTCCTCTGCCGCAGTGACTACGAGAAGGAGAGGGAGATGTTGAGTGGGATCAGTCCCACCCCGACAGACTCAGGTATCCGGAGCAAGGTCGATGCACAGGTCACTCTTATTCAGCACCTGGTGAATGACAATAAACATATAACAGTTCCCTCCCACCTGGAATGTTGGCCGTTATCCACAGGGTCCTGGCCAACATTCACCCCTTCAACCCACAGTCCAAAGATGTGCAGGTTAGGTGGATTGGCCATGATAAATTGCCCTTAGTGTTGGGTGGAGTTACTGGGTTATGGGGATAGGGTGGAGGTGTTGACCTTGGGTAGGGTGCTCTTTCCAAGAGCCGGTGCAGATTTGACGGGCCGAATGGCCTCCTTCTGCACTGTAAATTCTATGATAATCTATGATTAATCTCGGACAAAGGTTCGGCACAACATCGTGGGCCGAAGGGCCTGTTCTGTGCTTTTTCTATGTTCTATGTTCTAACCTACGTCACCAAAATTAATGATGTGGCCATTATCAGTTTGTGGAAATTGGCTGCTGCGTTTCCCACATTAACCATAGTGTCTGAGGTCCCTGTGCAGATACTCTGACGGTAGGATTTTCCACACAGCCCCCCCCGCCACCCCTCCCCCACCGCGTTTTCCAGCGGCAGAGGCGATTTGCCTTGGCGGGCGGCTGGAGGACCTGAGAACCCAGCCCCAGATGTGCTGAAGATTCTGGCGTGGGGCATGAACCCTCGACGTGCGGACGGCGAGGCGAGAGTGCTTCCCGCTGGGGCCACAACTAGGAGCGTTAAAGCTTAAAATTAACAAGAAAAACCGAGAGTGGTGACCGTAGTGTTTGCTAAAGCAGACAGACAGAGATTGAAGTAATGTTTAGTTGGAGCGATGCCATTGGCGAGTGAGGCAGTTTTCCTGTACCTGCCTCGGATTGTGAGCGAGGTCCTGGGGCACATCTCTGAACGTTGGAGTTATATTCAAGTCGTGGACAGCTGACGGTCTGTCAGGGCATAGTGATGAGCCAGGATAAGGAGCAAGGTTTCAAAAGACATTTGACCAGTTCCCAGGGGAGGTGATGAATAGCTGACAGATATTCAGGGGCAACTGGGGCACCCACCCAAGCAGAGGGGGTGAAACATTCCCAATGCCCTGGGGGAAGGAAGGCGTTTAAGTTACGTGTCACTGCCGAGTGATTCAGAAACACGCAAGGGTTTACTCCTCTGAAACACAGTGACCTCTGCGACACACACAATGATCATGAGAATTGGAAGTCTGCGAGACCTTCTATGGTTGTTTATCTTTGATTGAACACAATTAAAATCTTCAAACAGAGAAACCTTCTGCCCACCGTGAACCTGAGGTCCTCCAAAATCACTTGACTGTGACCGAACTCGCAACAGCACCCCGGACCCCCCCCCCCCCCCCCTCATCTCCCCCCACCCCCACCCCGCCCTCTGACCTACACTGGCTCCCAGTCAAGCAACATCCTGTTCCTAAAATTTCCCGATCCTTGTTTTCAAATCCCTCTAATGCCTCACCCCTCCCTAATCTCTGTAATCTCCTCCAGCCCCACAACCCTCTGAGATATCTATGCTCCTCCAACTCCTCAAGTGGGCAGAACCCTCAAGAGTATTGACAGTCAGAGAGATCTGGGTGTACAGGTCCACAGGTCACTGAAAGGGGCAACACAGGTGGAGAAGGTAGTCAAGAAGGCATACGGCATGCTTGCCTTCATTGGCCGGGGCATTGAGTATAAAAATTGGCAAGTCATGTTGCAGCTGTACAGAACCTTAGTTAGGCCACACTTGGAGTATAGTGTTCAATTCTGGTCGCCACACTACCAGAAGGATGTGGAGGCTTTAGAGAGGGTGCAGAAGAGATTTACCAGAATGTTGCCTGGTATGGAGGGCATTAGCTATGAGGAGCGGTTGAATAAACTCGGTTTGTTCTCACTGGAACGAAGGAGGTTGAGGGGCGACCTGATAGAGGTCTACAAAATTATGAGGAGCACAGACAGAGTGGATAGTCAGAGGCTTTTCCTCAGGGTAGAGGGGTCAATTACTAGGGGGCATAGGTTTAAGGTGCGAGGGGCAAGGTTTAGAGGAGATGTACGAGGCAGGCTTTTTACACAGAGGGGTAGTGGGTGCCTGGAACTCGCTACCGGAGGAGGTGGTGGAAGCAGGGACGATAGTGACATTTAAGGGGCATCTTGACAAATACATGAATAAGATGGGAATAGAAGGATACGGACCCAGGAAGTGTAGAAGATTGTAGTTTAGTCGGCAGCATGGTCGGCAGGGGCTTGGAGGGCCGAAGGGCCTGTTCCTGTGCTGTACATTTCTTTGTTCTTTGTTCTTTTTTCCAGCCTCTTGAGCATCCTCAATTTGGATTACTCCATCATTGGGCGACCATGCCTTCAGCTGGCTGGGCCCTAAGTTCTGGAATTCCCTCTCATACCCTTTGCCTCTCCCTCTAACCTTTGGCCTGACTCATTGACCAAGCTTTTGGCCATGTGATCTCATATTCCCTCATGTGACTTGGTGTCAGATTTTACGGAACCTGAGGCCTGCTGAAGGTGTTGTCAAAACCCTTCATCTCGCACTCACCGGGGCAACCTTGGTAATCAGGGTATTCTTGACCTGATGCGTGCAAGGCAAAAAACTTTGGCAAAATGTATTTTTTTCAGCAACACCCAGCCAGGAACCAGGGAGAACTCACCCTATTCTTCTCTGGAATAATGCCAAGGGATCTTTTACACCTATGTAAGAATGTTTATCATTTCATTTGGAACACAGTTCAGCACTCCCTCAGTACTGCACTAGAATGTCAACCTAGAGATTGCCATCAAGTCTGAACTGAATGGCAAATGTCAGACAGGGGGTCCATTCCCAATCGCCAACCAGTAGCCTGAATTCGCCAAGCAAATTACCACTCCTGCAGGGAAATAGTACAGAGTAAATGTTTCAGAGCTGGGCTTTGCAAAAGACAGTGGATAAAGTGACACACAAGAGTCTCTGGTGAATGTCGCTACATTTATATACAAATGAGAAAACTCACAGTATCGTGGGAAATAGAGAGGTTGAAAATAAATAAACTCACCTGGATGCCAACCGTTGCCGTTATAACGGAGGCAGATCAGATTGGGGGGGGGGGGGGGGGTGAAGTGGGCAGCCAATTCCCTCTCCTTTGGCAGATCGCTCTTTAAGGAGGCTGCGTGCTTCCATTTCAATATCATTTTAATTATTAACACCTTGGGAAACCTGGCAAGCTGAAAGGAGATGTGAGGCAATCAGGTAAATGCTTTTGCAGCGCGGCTTGTGGGCCAAGGGGAGCAGGAGTGCTGCACTCTGGTCCAACAAGCTAACCTGTAAACTCCCCCCCCCCCCCCCACCAATAATTCCAGGTACCTCAGCCTATCCGCCCAACCAAACCTTTCCCCGTTATTATCTAGCGCACAGATTCATCAGATTAAAAGTGTCTGAACACATGGACTGTTATTGGGTCCATCGCACAATACCACCTTCTAGTGGCCATTGAAGGCAATTGGGTCGCAGAATTCAAGAAAGGATCTGATCAAATATTAAAGGACATGTGGGGGAAAGGCCAGGGGAAGCTGATTCTTGTTGACAGCCCCCGATATAGAGTGGGCAATTGACACAAGTCCTCTACTTTGCTGCTGTATTATGCTGGGGCGTGAATGTGTATTGGCTAAGGGCTGGTTAAATTTAGTGGTGATACCTCTCACGGTTGCTGACAGCTACACTGACGCGAAGCAATGGGACACTCTGCTGCCGTACTGAGGGAGCGCTGCGCTGTCAGAGGTGCCGTTACTAGGGCAGCAGGGTGGCACAGTGGTTAGCACTCCTGCCTCACGGCAGCGAGGTCCCAGGTTTGATCCCGGCTCTGAGTCACTGTCCGTGTGGAGTTTGCACATTCTCCCCCTGTCCGCGTGGGTTTCGCCCCCACAACCCAAAGATGAGCAGGGTAGGTAGATTGGCCGGGCTAAATTGCCCCTTAATTGGAGAAAATGAATTGGGTACTCTAAAAAAAAATTTTTTTTTAAGAGGTGCCGTTACTCGGACATGACGTTAAACCCAGGTCCTGTCTGGCCTCTAGGGTGGCTGCAAAGGATCCTGTGGGACAATTGGAAAAACAGGAGTATCCTTTCTGACGGCCTGGCCATTATTTATCCCTCATTTAAAAGAGATGACCTGAGTCATTATCACCTGCTGTTTGTGGGAGAAGATTCGGAGGTTGTCAAAGAAATGAAATGTTGCTGAGTGTAGAGCAATTGAAGGCTTTATGGGTTACTGTCAACATCCTGGGGGTCGCCATTGACCAGAAATTGAGCTGGACTAGTCATATAAATGCTGTGGCTACAGGAGCAGGTCAGAGGGTAGGAATCTGCAGCGAGTAACTCATATCTCCTGACTCTCCAAAGCCTGTCCACCATCTACAAGGTACAAGTCAGGAGTGTGATGGAATACTCTCCACTTGCCTGGATGAGTGCAGCTCCAACAACACTCAAGAAACTCGACACCATCCAGCTCGATTGATCAGCACCCCATCCACAAACATTCACTCCTCCATCACCAACGCACAGTGTCTACAGCCGTGTCTACAGATGCACTGCAGTAACTCACCAAGATTCCATCGACAGCACCTTCCAAACCCACACAACCAGCTCCATAGACAAGGGCAACAGACGCATGGGAACCTTACCGCCTGGAAGCTCCCCTCCAAGTCACTCACTATGTCAATACATCGGCCATTCCTTCACTGTCGCTGGGTCAAAATCCTGGAGCTCCCTCCCTAACAGCACAGTGGGTGTACCTGCACCACAGGGACTGCAGCGGCTCACAAGGCAACTCACCACCCACCTTCTCAAGGGGCAATTAGGAATGGGCAATAAATGCTGGCAGAGCCAGTGACAGCCAAGAATGAACCACCAGGTGGTGGTGGGCTGCCTTTTTGAGCCGCTGCAGTCCATATGGTGTAGGTACACCCACAGTGCTATTAGGGAGGGAATTCCAGGATGTTGACCGAGCAACAGTGAGGGACGGCCAATATATTTCCAAGTCAGGGTGGTGAGTGACTTGGAGGGGAACCTCCAGGTGGTGGGTTCCCAAGTGGCTGCCAGCTGTAACAGTAACTGACTCCACTTTTGTCTGTCAAACCCCAGGGACGCATCCTCATTGTTTTCCCGCATTAAAGATGCAAGTTGCTGCTTAAAGGACTCTGGGACCTTCTGTAAAGATGATAAAAAACTATTTAAATATACTTGGAGTTTATATAAAGGACATTTCGCTGTCTCATTGTTCCTCTGTGTCTCCTTGCAGTGAAAAGTGAAGATGAGGAAGCTGAACAACTTGGGCAGTTGCAGAGCAAGGGCAGCGAGGAGGGCAAGGACCACAAGAGGTCCAAACGCCCACGGACGATACTCACCACCCAGCAGAGACGGGCCTTCAAGGCTTCCTTTGAGGTGTCATCCAAACCCTGCCGGAAGGTATGAGAGAGGAGGGAAGGTATGAGAGAGGAGGGAAGGGGTACGCTACGGCCCCCACCCTCACAGGAGGGACACGTTTCCTGGGTCTTTGCCCAGGAGCCACCAAGCATTGGTTGGAGTGAGTCAGGCGGGCCAATTTTCAAATATCTACACTGCCTGGGGGGTGGACCCAGGTGGTATCTGCACTGGAAAGACCACCAAGAACTTTCAAAACTGTATGATGGACACGGAATAAGCAGAATGTCAGCAAGCTCCATGGAAAAGTGGAGGGTTTGACCCAGGGGGTTTTGTGGGGGATAGACTTGGCAGATTTTGGAACTGCGCGGATGGTCCCCATTGGACCTGAACCCATGCCCTGATTGCTGTGGTGATATACATCACTGTTAGTACACAAAGGGTTAATGTACATACACTACACCTAGCTCTTCACTAGAGGGAACACCAGAGACATGACACACAGGCAGTCAACCAATAGGTCAGTAAGATAGGACACGACCAATGGGCAGTTACGATACACACAGAGGTTGTGAGATTTTTTAGTTGCTGTGATATGAAGAGTCCACAGTTCTGTTCCTTTTTCACCAACACACATTTATTTAATTCCAACAGCCTTTGCACAAAACTCTAACGACACATCACCTGACAGAGGCCACCTGAAAAACGGCATCCGATGTCTTAAAGCTCTGTGAATTCTTTCAGAGACTTCTGCTTCCAAAAAAGCTTTTCTACTGCTATGTAATGCATTTAAATGTTCAGCAAAACCAGAGCTAATTGTAGTCCCCTCCCAAGCTGGAGGCTGATCATCCAAAATGGACGGAATTTTGGATTTCTACCAAACACTACACCTGCAATTTGGTCCATCTGCCAACATTTTCCGTAACATGTCATCGATGACAGCATGATTTCTTTCACAGACACCATTACTAAATGGGCTTTCTGCAGCCGTATTCATAACTCTGATATTCACGTTTTCACACATATCCCTAAACTCATCATTAGCAAATTCTCCCCCATTGTCCGTAAGGGATTTTGCCGGTGGACCCATTCCTATCCCTATCCATTTTTCCTCGATTTGATCCAGAATTACTCTCCTTTCTTTACTTCGTACAATCATTGATTGACTAAATCTGGTTGCTAAATCTACAAAATAAATATATAATTTGCACGGTAGCATTGTGGATAGCACAATTGCTTCACAGCTCCAGGGTCCCAGGTTCGATTCCGGCTTGGGTCACTGTCTGTGTGGAGTCTGCACATCCTCCCCGTGTGTGCTGGGGTTTCCTCCGGGTGCTCCGGTTTCCTCCCACAGTCCAAAGATGTGCAGGTTAGGTGGATTGGCCATGCTAAATTGCCCTTAGTGTCCAAAATTGCCCATAGTGTTGGGTGGGGTTGCTGGGTTATGGGGATAGGGTGGAGGTGTGGACCTTGGGTAGGTTGCTCTTTCCAAGAGCCGGTGCAGACTCAATGGGCCGAATGGCTTCCTTCTGCACTGTAAATTCTATGAAATGAAATTTATCCCAGATCTTAAGGTCCATGGCCACAATGTTGTTAAAATCCCTGGCCAAAGGTAGGGTTACTATCGGTTGTGCTGGTGTCCTTCTGTACTTCACAAACTTCACAGCGGTCATTAACCTGTTCTATCAGTTTAGTATAGTCATCATCCCTGACCCCTGCATCCTTTAATCAATTTTTCAGCCTCCGAGGAGACGGATGTGCAAATTGCCTATGCAATTTTAATACCATAAGCTTTTTATCAGCTAAAGTCCCATTTTCAACTGCCATTAACACATTCTTAACCACTCTACTGGAAATATTATTTGTCAGTAATGGAATACGATAGTGTCCCAACTGTGTAAATTGTAACTCCTCCGTCTTTCCATAAACTGTTGCCTTATCCTATTCCATATCCAGTTTCATGTGTGCTTTCTTCATCGACGGTCTGCTCAGAAGCAAAGGTATCTCACTTGATACAACATCCGTGCTAATGAAATGATTCACTCCGGCAATATTGCAAGGGATCACCTCTCTTTTCAGCGACTTCAGAGTATTATCATCCCCAAACCTGAAACTTGTGGAACTTTCAAATTCCTTAACCTTGTTACAATTTTCAACATTCAAAGAGTCCAGGTAACATTTTAACCAGTCAATTCCACACACAGTAGATGTGCAGCCACTGTCCAATACAGCACAGTTGAAGGATTCTGCAACCAACACCCTCATTATCGGCATAAAACTGCTTGTCAATAGGACAATGCCGTCTTTTTGGTCACTATCTTTTTCCTCTTCTGATTGTTCCGTGTCATGTGTCACTTCAAACACTCTATCATAACGAGTTGGACAGTTGAAAGCATAATGGTATTGAGAGTCACATCGAAAACATTGATTTATCATGCCCCGTGCATTCCTGGGGTTCATCTTCCTATTGTAGGTTCTAACTGGGTTTCTGTCTTCATAATTTCTTTGTCTCGGTCTCCTTCTATAGTCTTGATCCCTGTTCGTAGCCGTACAATTTCGCCATCCTGTTAGTAGCGTATCTTCCATATTCTGCCTTATTGCAGGCTGACCTATTTGGGTCATCAGAGCCATTGGAATCGAATGTTCCCCAGAAACTTTTGTAAAGCTTTTGTCATCTGTTCGAATAAGGTATCCTTATCAGTAAACTGAACTCCTGTCAAAACCAGGAGCCTATCCATGTTGCTCACTCTAGTACAGTCAAGTAATTTAAAGGCCAACACAGACTGTGGAAATTCCAGGTTGTGTTTCTGCAGCCTTTTATATAGTCTGCCAAATTCCATTATATAGTCTTCCATGGAGATATCCTCCATTTTCCGGAACTTATCAAAATCCGACCATGCTTCATACGCACGTAACAAGTCATCTTTCTTATAAATCTTATCCATATAATGTAATAAAGTCTCCAGACCTTCTTCTGAGTCTAACTCTTCCAATTCCAGCTCAGAAAGCACTTTGTTTCGGATTTTACTGCCATATGGTAGAGAAAGAGCCAATGTCATACCTTGTTTTCTCTTTCCCAAAGCAGTAACTTTAGTCCACATAACTACCGCACTTCTCCATTGGTCGTACGATTCCCTTTCAGAAAATAAGGGAGGATAGTCATATCCAGCCATCTTTATCCTCGGTTCAGCCATATATCCCTTTTTTTCTTTTCTCACTCACTCCTTGGTTTGATCAGGAAAAGTTGTATCTTTCAACCCTTCACATTTACACAGCAACCACCCTCTGCTACCAATTGTTAGACATTTTAGTTGCTGTGATATGAAGAGTCTGAAGTTCTGTTCCTTTTTCACCAACACACATTTATTTCATTCCAACAGCCTTTGCACAAAACTCTAACTACACATCACCTGACAGAGGCCACCTGAAGCCCCTTTACGTATCAGTGTCAATTAATGGATACTTAACATAAATGAGACAACTAATTGCAATGTCTCTTAACCCATTACTTAATAGAGGTACACTACCACAGGAGGGCATTACACCAACCCATATAAAAGGACATGCTCAGTCTCTTTCCAGTGGAGATGCTCAGTGAGTACAGACACAGGGTTGATTGAACATCACTCCCACCACGTGGATTGTAGCAGACTGGTTAGTCAGTTTGAGTGGCTATAGAAGGATTAACACTAGCGTCGAATTCAAGTAGGAGAATTGTTAACAGTAATAAATGTGTTAAAGCTATCTCCAAGTCTGAACCTTCCTTTGTCAGAGTGCACATCAAGGAAGCAGCTTATGCTACAACAAGAGCATAACAAAACGCATTGGCCAAATTAATTTCTCCTTTATCTTTCCTGTTGTCGTACATTTTTTAAAAAATATTTTTCCTAATTTATTTCCCGATCGGATTGAAGCCAAGTTTTCAGTGGGAACAGTTCTGCCCGGGTGGTGTGCGGGAGAGATACCAAGGCACTGACTTTCCGTGAGGTGGTCTTTGCGCTCATTGAGGGGACTATTTCCTGTTTTGGCCCAGTCTTTATGTCCCCACCCTCCCGTAGTCACTGAGCCAGGATTCTGAAAAAATTATACCTCTATGGTTTGTAGATAAGGAGACACACTCTCTCCCAATAAAAGACCCCCCCCCCCCCACCCTCCTAAACAGGGTTAGGTGCACTGTAGCATAGAACGTTGCGGGATTCCCCCAATTGTCTTCTCAAGACTACTGCTGGAGTTTAATTGAATTAAATAGCGATGTCCAACCTTTGTCCAGCCAGGATTATGCTACCCAACAGACCACATTCGGAAAGGCTTACTGGAGATGACAGGAGTCCTTCTGTCCTTCTCCCCAGTAGCATGTCTTGGGTGGCACAGTGGTTAGCACTGATACGTCACAGCGTTAGGGACCCGGGTTTGATTCCAGCCTCGGGTGATTGTCTGTGCTGAGTTTGCACGTTCTCCCTGTGTCTGCGTGGGTTTCCTCCAGGGTTTTGTTTCATTAATTTACGGGATGTGGGCGCCACTGGTTAGGCCAGCGTTTATTGCCCTTCAGAAGGTGGTGGTGAACTTGCCTGTGGTGTACGTACACCCACAGTGCTGTTAGGGAGGGAGTTCCAGGATGTTGCCCCAGTGACAGTGAAGGAACGGCCGATACATTTCCAAGTCAGGCTGGTGAGTGACTTGGAGGGGAACCTCCAGGTGGTGGGGTTCTTAGATATCTGCTCCTCTTGTTTCCTCCAAAGATGTGCAAGATAGGTGGATGGGCTGCAATGAAATTGCCCCTTAGTGCCAGGGATGCAGACTGGATGGGCCAAATGGCCTCCTTTAGCATTGTAAGGTTTCTATGGTTCCGGCTAATAAGCTGGGCTGGTTAACAAGTCATCAGCAGGGCTCTGGGTCACGCTGGCAACAAGCGTCCTAGTTTTCCAGTGCCAGGAATCTCTGGGTCAATTATCCAGGCCCTTACAGAGTCAGACTAAAGCTCTCCTCTCCCGCGCTAACCAATATGCCTCTGGACCAACCCTCAGTGAACCCTCCTTTCACGGAGCGGACCCTTTGCGACTGAGATTGGGGGTAGATTTGTGTTGTGAGCCCACAGCTATTAGAATTGAGGTTCAGACTGTCCCCTTTCATGGAAGGCCCCCTGTGTCCAACAGACAGAGGAGATTTATCTAAGGTTTTCTTTGGACAATGAACAGCTGGTATTAGGGGCAAGGTACTGGCATGGATAGAGGATTGGCTGACTGGCAGAAGGCAGAGAGTGGGGATAAAGGGGTGTTTTTCAGGATGGCAGCTGGTGACTAGTGGTGTGCCTCAGGGGTCGGTGCTGGGACCACAACTTTTCACAATATACATTGATGATTTGGAAGAAGGTACTGAAGGCACTGTTGCTAAGTTTGCAGATGAGACAAAGATCTGTAGAGGGGCAGGTAGTATTGAGGAAGCATGGCGGGGCTGCTGAAGGACTTGGACAGGCGAGGAGAGTGGGCAAAGAAGTGGCAGATTGAATACAATGTGGAAATGTGTGAGGTTATGCACTTTGGAAGGAGGAATGGAGGCATAGACTATTTTCTAAATGGGGAAATGCTGAGGAAATCAGAAGCACAAAGGGACTTTGTTCACGATTCTCTTAAGGTTAACGTGCAGGTTCAGTCGGCAGTTAGGAAGGCAAATGCAATGTTAGCATTCATGTCGAGAGGGCTGGAATACAAGAGCTGGGATGTATTTCTGAGGCTCTATAAGGCCCCATATGAAGTATATTGAGCAGTTTTGGGCCCCGTATCTAAGGAAGGATGTGCTGGCCTTGGAAAGGGTCCACAGGAGGTTCACAGGAATGATCCCTGGAATGAAGAGCTTGTCATATGAGGAGCGCTTGAGGACTCTGGATTGGATTTGTTTATTGTCACGTGTACCGAGGTACAGTGTAAAGTAATGTACTGTACAGTTCAGACAGATCATTCCGTACATGAAAAGAAAATACATTGGGCAAACATAAAATACACAATGTAAATACATAGACACAGGCATCGGGACACAGGCATCGGGTGAAGCATACGGAGTGTGGTACTACTCAGTAGAGAAGATGTGTGAAGAGATCAGATCAGTCCATAAGAGGGTCATTTAGGAGTCTGGTAACAGCGGGGAAGAATCTGTTTTTGAATCTGTTAGTACGTGTTCTCAGACTTTTGTATCTGGGTCTGTAGTTGTTGGAGTTTAGAAGGATGAGGGGGAATCTTATTGAAACTTACAGGATACTGCGAGGCCTGGATAGAGTGGACGTGGAGAGGATGTTTCCACTTGTCGGAAAAACTAGAACCGAGAACACAATCTCAGATTGAAGGGACGATCCTTTAAAACCGAGATGAGGAGGAATTTCTTCAGCCAGAGGGTGGTGAATCTGTGGAACTCTTTGCCGCAGAAGGCTGTGGAGGCCAAATCACTGAGTGTCTTTAAGACAGAGACAGATAGGTTCTTGATTAATAAGGGGATCAGGGGTTATGGGGAGAAGGCAGGAGAATGCGGATGAGAAACATATCAGCCATGATTGAATGGCGGAGCAGACTCGATGGGCCGAGTGACCTAATTCTGCTCCTCATGTGGTCTTATAAAGATTTTGAATCAGCCTAAAGTCCACTTCACTGATGGATACCACTTCTCGCTGGCATGGAGCTGTGCCCAGGGCTGTTCAGGGGTGATATCGCGTTAGGAAAATTGAAACCCCAATGACTAAAGGAACTGGGGCAGCAGTGAATGCAAAATGGGCGAAAGCATAGAGCAGAGTGGGGAACAATTGTTCTTCAGGCTGGAGTATTCAGTGGTGTTCCCCAGGGCTGGGATTTTTCCCAATATCGGCAAATCCCAATTCTGGGCAGGAAAAGCGCCAATGAAACCATCGCTGGCAATGCCAGCTTCACCATATGAAAAAGCGCTCAGAAAAAAATATTCAAAGCCGCAGTTTCCGCGATGTTTCAATGACAGGACGGCCGCTGATTCGCCGGCCCACCAGCAACTTGGAGGTGCGAGGCCATTTTGTAAACCCATCCCAGCACAGAGCGAGCAAACCAGTTCACCATAGAAACTCCCTGGCACAAAGCAGGCACCTCCCTTGGCACTGCCTGGGTGCCACCTCCTGGCACTGCCCCCTGGCATAATGTGGGCACCTCACCTGACATTGCCTGGGTACTGCCCCCTGGCATGATGCGGGCACCCCCCGGCACTGCTAGGGCACTAACCAGGCACTACCCAGGAAGTGGTAGGAGGCAGTACCTGGGCAATGGCAGCAGGCAGTGTCGGGGGTGCCCAGGTAATGCCAGGGGGATGAGTAGGCAGTGCTTGGGCATGATCCTCTCTGCCCTGAGCGCTGCACTCACCTGAGCTCCTCTGGGAGCTCGTTTGGAGACCAGGCATGATTCGCACTGTTCTGCCATCAGGCCGTGACGGGGGCGGGGGATTGCGCCAACATGTTTACACCAATGTAAAACACAACTTTGCAGTTCGTGCCGTATATCCACTGCCGTCACCCAACCCACCCGACATGAACAGGAGGGGGAATTCCCGCCATCGGTGCCGCTGTTTTGATCGATATTAATGGCCAGGACCTGGGGGCACAGGGCAGGTCATTCTACGAAAGGCGATGGTACCAAAGTCGGGCAAAGGTATTCAAGAGTTTAGTGATCAAACTCAGGCAGACGCAGTGAGGCGGGAAGATGCACGGCCGATTAACGTTAATTCAGAGATGTGGGAAGTTCTGGTAGTGAGAATGAGGAGAGGCAAGTTGGTTCAGCGACCTCATGGAATTTTAAATTTGGATAAAGTCAAGTCAACAAAGAACAAAGAAACTTACAGCACAGGAACAGGCCCTTCGGCCCTCCCAGCCTGCGCCGATCCAGATCCTTTATCTAAACCTGTCGCCTATTTTCCAAGGATCTACTTCCCTCTGTTCCCCGCCCGTTCATATATCTGTCTAGATGCATCTTAAATGATGCTATTGTGCCCGCCTCTACCACCTCCGCTGGCAAAGCGTTCCAGGCACCCACCACCCTCTGCGTAAAAAACTCTCCACGCACATCTCCCTTAAACTTTCCCCCTCTCACCTTGAAATCGTGACCCCTTGTAACTGACACCCCCATTCTTGGAAAAAGCCTGTTGCTATCCACCCTGTTCATACCTCTCATAATTTTGTAGACCTCAATCAGGTCTCAACCTCCGTCTTTCCAATGAAAACAATCCTAATCTACTCAGCCTTTCTTCATAGCTAGCACCCTCCATACCAGGCAACATCCTGGTGAAGCTCCTCTGCACCCTCTCTAAAGCATCCACATCCTTCTGGTAATGTGGCGACCAGAACTGTACGCAGTATTCCAAATGCGGCCTAAACAAAGTCCTGTACAACTGTAACATGACCTGCCGACTCCACCATTAGGGGGTCGGTAAAGACGATTTACCTGTGATGGCGGCCATTCTTTTCCTTTTCCAAGGAGTTAGTCACCGTTAATTGTTTTTGTTTTAGTTTCTAGCGGGCAGGGGGATTAGATGTGTTCATTGTTGATTGTATTCTGTATCATTGTGTTGTTTTGTTCTATTGAAAAACTTCTCTTGAAAATATATTTTTTTTAAAGAATGAAGAGAGGCCATCTGAACAACTTTAAAGGTGGGACAGAGAGAGGCACGGGCATCGTACATACATAAATCTTTAAAGGGGATAGGTCATGTTTTGAAGGCTTTTTTAAAAGCATACGGGATCGGGGGTTTTATTCGTAGAGGGATAAGTTGTGCTAAACTATTCGTTCGGCCCCAGCAGGAGTATTGTGTACGATTATTGGTTGTGGGTCGACCTGATAGAAGTCCACAAAATTATGAGGGGCATGGACAGAGTGGATAGTCAGAAGCCTTTTCCCAGGGTGGAAGAGTCAATTACTAGGGGGCATAGGTTTAATGTGCGAGGGGCAAGGTTTAGAGGAGATGTGCGGGGGAAGTTTTTTACACGGAGGGTTGTGGGAGCCTGGAACTCGCTGCCGGAGGAGGTGGTGGAAGCAGGGACGATAGTGACATTTAAGGGCATCTTGACAAATACATGAGTAGGATGGGAATAGAGGGATACGGACCCCGGAAATGTAGAAGATTTTAGATTAGACGGGCAGCATGGTCGGCACGGGCTTGGAGGGCCGAAGGGCCTGTTCCTGTGCTGTACTTTTCTTTATTGTTTGTTCTTCGATTGCGAGCACTACTCTTTTGGCGGGATGTGAAGGCTTTGGCGACAGGGCAGAGAAGATTCACGTAAATGGTTTGAGGGATTATCGGGGCGTCGGTTTCATGGGGAGAATGATGAAGTTGGGACTTCTATCAAATCTCTCAACCTTTGCCAGTCTCAGCAGAAGTGTTCAAAATCTTGAGTGGTTTTGATGGGATAAAAGATGAGGAGAACCTGTTTAAAGGCAGAAAGGTGGCTCAGGGGCAAAAGAGCAAGAGGTGATGAATATGAGGAGTCAAGAACAACCACCGCGTGAGGCTCTGGCCAGCTTCCCGGCCGCATGGTGCCTGAGCCCAGAAAACAGCCAATCAGAAAGGGAGTCGGAGAAGGTGGGAGGAGGATGATGAGCTTTTGCTGATTTGTTTGTGTTCCAGGTGAGGGAGACGCTTGCTGCAGAGACGGGCCTCACCGTCCGCGTGGTCCAAGTTTGGTTTCAAAACCAAAGAGCCAAGGTGAGGGGCCTTTTTTCCTCCATTTCCTTTCACCCAACCCCCTACCCCCGCTATTTGTTTCATTTACGTTGCGCATCCCCCACTCTCTACCCTTCTCCAGCACAGGGAACCAAAATGGAGGCTTAATGCCCTGTGGTTCAATGGGGAGCGATCTTGCCTCAATCAGGAGCTTCTGGGTTTGAGACCCACGTTAGCACTGAGAGGGCACGTGACCATCCAAGTTGCGGTGTTACGCAAGATCCTGTCTGCTCCCAGGTAGACTTGTAAAGAATTCCCATGAAGCCACTTTGAAAAGCGAAGTGCTGAACTCTCAGTCAAGAGAACTAAAAACAATCGGGTTCATTTACCTCATTGCTGTTTGAGCTTCAGGTATGCAAACGGGCAGTAGTGTTTCCCACATGTAACAGGATGTGCTGTAAAAGGTATGGGGTTGTAACCCCTTTCGGACGCCCTGATATGTGCTGCTTAAAAGCAAGCCTGGCATTAATGAGGCAGTTAGCCATTTCAAAAATGGGGTCGGTGTCAGCCATTTTGAAAGGGGCTAGCCACCAGATATCCAGAGCATGTTTCGGGCAAATGTGACCTCTTTTAATGTGGAAATCGGAGACCTGAGACATGAATGGAACCCCCAATTACCAGTTTAGGCCGGAGCCTGTGTTGCTTTTACTGCTCCTCAGGCAATAGAACCAAAGAGGCCCATCTGAGGCAGGTGTCAAATTATACCTATGGGCCCCGGGCACATCCCAATTCTCTATAGTCGTAGCCCACGTAACTAACAATGTTGACGTCTGTCCAGGCCTTAGCTGGAGGCCTCATATCACCCCAGAACCTTTGACATGGCTCCGCCTACCAGAAATAACCGTGACCCAAAAGTCAAAATAAATACCTTTTTCTTCAACTCAAAGCAATCCTGAGCTCAAAATTGATCAGAAATCCTAATTTCCGAGAGATAGTTAATTGGTTTATTGACAAATCGGCATGGCGCTGAATTGCCATGGCGATTAAAAATAAAACATCCAATCAGAATTCATGTCATAGTTAATGGACAATCATTAAATAAGAATGCAGAAGATTGCACAGCTATGAACATTTCAGGTCTCTCTGTTATCATCATTCTGGAGTCCAAGATCGTGTTGTTCATGATCTGCATTTAAAGACACTGCCGGAGGCTAGTCTGGTTGCAAACTTGATATCTCATTGAACAGGATACTAGCTATGTATAACACTAACCTAGCTCGACTCCAGGGCCAGTAACCTTTCAGAGCTAACATGCCAAGTCTTAATTCAGGTTTTGTGTGCTGCAGCAGGTAGCATAGTGGTTAGCACAATTGCTTCACAGCTCCAGGGTCCCAGGTTCGATTCCCGGCTTGGGTCGCTGTCTGTGCGGCGTCTGCATGTTCTCCCCGTGTCTGCGTGGGTTTCCTCCGGGTGCTCTGGTTTCCTCCCACAGTCCAAAGATGTGCAGGTTAGGTGGATTGGCCGTGATAAATTGTCCTTAGTGTCCAAAATTGCCCTTAGTGTTGGGTGGGGTAACTGGGTTATGGGGATAGGGTGGAGGTGTGGGCTTGGGTAGGGTGCTCTTTCCAAGAGCCGGTGCAGACTCAATGGGCTGAATGGCCTCCTTCTGCACTGTAAATTCTATAATAATCTTTATAACTTTTCTATGAATAATTACCATTATGTTACCAGTGTATTGCGGTCCCTGTCCTTTTTGGGCTTTCCAATGCACAGTCCCTATTTGAATATCCTCTCCCCACTTCCCAACCCCCTGACTCGTTTCACACCCCACACCCTCATCAACGTCCTGTCGCACCCCCTCCCCACGCCTTCCTCAACTCCCTCCCCCCCCCCCCCCAACTACCTACCACTCAACCTCACTCACCAACACCCCCCTGCCCCCCATCCAACCTCCCCCACCATTCCCCGCACCCGCATAGTGCTATTGTCACTGGACTAGTAATCCACCCAGGCTAATGCCTTGGGGACCTGGGTTCGAATCCCACCAGGGCAGATGGTCAAATTTGAATTCAAGGAAAAATCTGGAATTAAAAGTCTACATGATGGCCATGAAACCATTGTCGGTTGTTGCAAAAACCCATCAGGTTCACTAATGTCCTTCAGGGAAGGAAATCTGCCGTCCTTACCCGGTCTGGCCTACATGTGACTCCAGACCCACAGCCATATGTGGTTGACTCTCAGTTCGAGGGCAATTAGGGAAGGGCAATAAATGCTGGCCTTATGCCAGCGTCCCCTGAAAGAATAAACTCCAATTGGTTCTAAACTTGCAGGAATTTCACCGACCAGTTTTCAACCGAGAGCTCTCTCCTGACAGTTGCCTCTCTGATGCTGACCTTCGTGGTTTTCTGGCAGACTTTCCAATAAAAAAACAGAGTCACATAGCTGCCCAAAGGTCGGAAGTGGGAGCCGTGGAATTGACACTGACACTGACAGACCATCTTTGGAAAAGATAGGAGTTCTAATTGTTTTTAAACCAGGTGCAGAGCTCTGTCTGCTCAAACTGGACGGATATCTTGCGTGCAACCTTTAGCACGTGTGCCATGCGTGGCTGAACCCTCCTCAACTCTATCTCTCTCCAGATTTTGTTCTCTAATGTCACTGATCTTGTGGACGGTGTATATTCACTAATTTAACATTAGCATTAATATGACATTCTCTAATATACAGAATACAATTGAATGGCCCAATGCACTCTGCATTTTGGATGAAAGTCCGTAGGTCACATGTTGTCAGATTGCGTTTGAACCCCTAAAGGGTGGCTAGCTGCATGTCCTCCGGTTGTAACTGAGGAAGCTGTCAGTTCCTGTTGCTTTACTTTGTAACTTCCAGATGAAGAAACTGGCTCGAAGGCAGCAACAGCAGCATCAGCAGGAACAGGAGCAGCTGAACTGTCAGAGCATGGGCTCCCGACGCAACTCGAATCGAAGAGCAAGGCAGCACAACGAAGGCAGTGAAGGTGAGAGATGGGATGGTCAGCAAACAAGCGAGGGAGCGAGGGGAGAGGCGGTGAATGGGGAGGGTGCGGAGGAGTGAACGAGGAGGTGAATGGAGGAGTGATCAGCAACGAAGATCTCATTGAATGGCGGAGGGGGCTGAATGACCTATTTCTTACATTCTTAGTCATCAGACGATTAAGATGAAATTTGTCAGAGGTATTCAGAATTCTTAGGGGTTTTAAGAACATAAGGACTAGGAGCAGGAGTAGGTCATCTGGCCCCTCGAGCCTGCTCCACCATTCAATGAGATCGTGGCTGATCTTCTGTGGACTCAGCTCCACTTTCCGGCCCGAACACCATAACCCTTAATCCCTTTATTCTTCAAAAAACTATCTATCTTTATCTTAAAAACATCTCTCTTTATCTTAAAAACAACTCTATCTTTTGATAGAGTTGATGCTTCCAATGGCAGAGTTTAGGACACAGATTCCCACAGACACAGATTGAAGATAGTTGGGTGTAGAATGAGTGGGGTACTGAGGGTTTTTTTTACACAGCGGGTCATAGCGATCTGGAACGTGCTGTCTGACAGGGTGCTGGAAGCAGATTCAATCGTTTTTTTTAAAGAGCATGTTTGTTAAAGTTTTACATATAATAATGTGTATTATGGTCACAAGTAGGCTTACATTAACACTGCGATGAAGTTACTGTGAAAAGCCCCTAGTCGCCACACTCCGGCGCCTGTTCGGGTACACAGAGGGAGAATTCGGAATGTCCAATTCACCCAACAGCTCGTCTTTCGGGACTTGTGGGAGGAAACCGGAGCACCCGGAGGAAACCCCTACCTAGCAAACAACCAACAAAAATGCAAATAGTACAAACAAAACAAAGAAAAAGTAACTAACTTAAACTCCATACATAGAACATCTAGTGCAGAAGGAGGCCATTCGGCCCATCAAGCCTGCACCGACCCACTTAAGCCCCCACTTCCACACTATCCCCGTAACCCAATAACGCCGCCTAGCCTTTTTTGGACACTAAGGGCAATTTATCACGGCCAATCCACCTCACCCGCACGTCTTTGGGAGGAAACCGGAGCACCCGGAGGAAGCCCACGCACACACGGGGAGGGTTTGCGGACAGTCACCCAGTGGGGAATCGAACCTGGGACCCTGGCGCTGTGAAGCCACAGTGCTAGCCACTTGTGCTACCGTGGGGCTGAAAGTGCCTAACAGCTGATGATATCTAGATCTTTGAAAAGGAAATAAACGATTGCCACCTCAGAGAGACTCTCTCCACTGGACCCCAGATGCTGGATTTAATTTTCTCTTAATTCTAGCGAGCAGTGCTCACATCAGTTCTCAACATTCGGGGGGGAAAACGCCACTCATTCTTGCCTTGGTCAAGTGTGTCCCTATGTAGCACCTTGAACTGAATTAAGCTCAACGGGGCACATGAGGACATGGAGTTGACTCTGTAAAGGGCCTCTCTCCGAGCCTGGTTCTACAGTATGGGGTCCAATTCACCCTCGTGTTTCGCCCTCACCCCATTTAGTGGGGAGGGGTCAGACGAGAGACTATGGCCATATAGGTCTGAGATAGACCCCTTGCCAGGCTGCATCGAGGATAGAATCCTCTCCGGTAAGCTGGAACCAGAGGAAAGGAAGGGAAAGCCGAACGGGAAAAGTCGACAACTTGAAAGTAGCGAAAAAGACTCGAGTTGGATAGCTGAAAGTTGTCCACTGACTCTCTGAAGCTGGCAAACCTCCCCTCCATGAACAGGTCACCAAAGTGCTCGAGGCCCTTCAATTTCCACAACTTAAAGATTGAGTCCAGCCCAGAAGGCAAGAAGAGGTGGTTGTTACAGATAGGGGCCAGGGAAGACAAGGGCAGGGGTTTAAAATGTTGTCGGAATTGTTTCCAGGTTCTAAGAGAGGCGACCAGCACCGAGTTGGAGGAGAGTCTAGCAGGAGAACAGGGCAATGGGACAGTAACTATGGCGAGGGGAGCAGGCCTTCATTTGACTCCACATTTAACTGGGATCACTGATCCACAATAAGACTGTGCACGGTAGCACAGTGGTTAGCACTGTTGCTTCACAGCTCCAGGTTTGATTCCCGGCTTGGGTCACTGTCTGTGCGGAGTTTGCACGTTCTCCCTGTGTCTGCGTGGGTTTCCTCCGGGTGCTCCAGTTTCCTCCCACAGTCCAAAGATGTGCAGGTTAGGTGGATTGACCATGCTAAATTGCTCTTAGTGTCCAAGAAAGGTTAGGTGGGTTTTGTGAGAGCCACGAAGAATCCAGCACGACCTTCCTGCTGGTTCCAAACTGGCCAGCTTTATTTATACAGGGAGTCTGCTAATGATTTCTCCGCCCCCCCTCATTGGGGAAGCTCATACTCCCACAGGATTGTGGGATTGTCATCAGTCCCCAGCCAATGGTAAGCAGGCAGGTTATAACAGTGGGGTTATTGGGTTACAGGGATAGGGTGGAGGTGTGGGCCTAAATAGGGTGTTCTTTCCAAGGGCCGGTGCAGACTCGATGGGCCGAATGGCCTCCTTCTGCACTGTAAATTATATGATTCTATGAAGATGTTTTAGATATTAGCGGCCCAGTAATGGGACAATAGGTTTGGGAGGGCCAGGCCCTCTTGTCTGTCTATCCCTCGGGAATAAAAGTCTGCGGAATCTGGGATTCTTACCCGGTCAGATAAAGACAGAAATCAATTTATTAATCTTAATAAAAAAAGGATTTGGGCAGGAAAATGGGGAGGCTTTGAAAGAAAAAGAAAATTCTCGAGAGTGTCTTGGTTTTTATTGTTCAGATTCTGACAGCCAAAGATAGAGGAAGGTTAATCCACCTCTGTAGGCCCAATCTGACATTGCTGATCAGGCTGGACTAAATCAATTTGTGAAGTGAGGTCCCATTGTAGGCCACCCTGACCCCAAATAACGAAAACTTGTACTGGAGTGGAGGAAGGGTAACGTGCCCAAATGGGCTCGCCCCCCCAACCAGAGAAGGAGCTAAAGGTTTAAAGTGTCTCCGCTATGCCGGCGATGGAGGGAGTTGGGTCTGTAATGTATAAAAGTAGGTCATCTGCATGAAGAGATACCCGATGTTCCACCCCCTCTCGATGGAATGGGACTCCAGCAACAGATCAACAAAGTGCGGGGCGTGGTCAGAGATCACAATTGCTGAGTACTCAGCTGCCACTACCAATGGGAGGTGAGCCCAATGCAGAATGAAAATTTCAATGGGGGAGTACACATGGTGAACATGAGAACAGAAGGAGACATCCCTGTCATTTGGGTGCAAAAACCATCAGGGGTGTAACCCCCCCCCCCCTCCATCCCCCACCCCCATCCCCCACCCCCATCCCCCACCCCACCCCCATCTGAGCCATGGAAGAAGACAAAGCTCTCGCCACCCCGGGTGCGACAAAAGATTGGGGTTCAGACCGATCCAATTCAGGGACCAGGGCCGAGATTCTCCGACCCCCCGCCGGGTCGGAGAATCGCCGGGGGCTGGCGTGTATGCCGGGGCCCACCGATCCGCGGGCGGGCCTGTGCCGTGGGGGCACTCTTTTCCTTCCGCCGTCGCCACGGTCTCCACCATGGCGGAGGCGGAAGAGACTCCCTCCACAGCGCATGCGCAGGAATGCCGTCAGCGGCCGCTAACGCTCCCGCGCATGCGCCGCCCGGAGATGTCATTTCCGCGCCAGCTGGCGGGGCACCAAAGGCCCTTTCTGCCAGCTGGCGGGGCGGAAATTCGTCCGGCGCTGACCTAGCCCCTTAAGGTTGGGGCTCGGCCCCCAAAGATGAGGAGCATTCCGCACCTTTGGGGCGGCGCGATGCCCATCTGATTTGCGCCGTTTTGGGCGCCAGTCGGCGGACATCGCGCCGTTTCTGGAGAATTTCGCCCCAGAACACAGTTCAGACCGCCTCCTAAAATAAGATGGTGTGAGTCGAGATTGGGGAGGGAAGCTAACAAAGACTTGACGAAATTCCTATCATCCCAGTTAGGGGCCTAGACGTTGACCAGAACCACTGTGGTGTTCAACAAGGAGCCGCGAACGATTATAATATCGGGCATTGGGGCCAGCCACGATCTGGGATGGGGAGAATTTGGACTATTTTATTAGTGAGAATCGCCGTGCCCCAGGCCCTGCTATCGAAACTAGAATGATAAACGTGCCCAACCGGTCCTTCGCATCGCCTGGTCTGATCCTTAATAGGTAAACGGGTTTCCTGCAACAACAACAAAAAAAAAATCAGAGTTTCGGCTTTTGTGATGCGCGCAAGCTCTTGACTGTTTTAAAAGTCATTCAAAACCACAAAGTTCCGGGTAGACAGTGTCCCATTACCCCTCAAACCGGAGTCAGCCATTCCCAAGGAGGGATGTTAAACAAGGGTCGCAGGTAAGACAAAGCGCGATGACCCACCCAAGATGGCCACCGAACCACGACCCGACAAAGAGAGACCAGCAGACACCGTCAGCAAACTCAAACTAACCCAGCCCCCCTCCCCAACCCAAAGACTCCATCGCAGTCGAGCAGAGCCACGCCCAAAAGCAAATGGCAAACAATAACTCAAACTAAAACCTACAAATTACAAAACCCAACTAAATACAAACTCTCAGCTCACTTTATAAACTCTTGTCATGAGCTACAGAAAACCCTTTAACAGAAGACCACTCCCGTTAACTAACACGCCTTGTTAGCAGGGAGACTCCCAACTGGAGAGTAAAAATTTACTTAACTTAATGCGCCGCTCTGGTGACTGACGGTCATGCCAAATTCTAATAACAAAAAGAAAAAGGAAAAAATAGGTTAATGTAAGCCGAAATCCCTCCGATATAATTAAGGACATCAAGAGTACGCCCAAACAACAGGCATGAAAAGAAACAAAACGTAAAGTGCTTGTACAACGAGCCATAGATCGAATTAAACAGCGCAATAATTGTGCTTCTGGGCATCTCCCCACGAGTCAAGTACAGCGTAATTCTCTGTCAGCGGGACCCTCTGGTTTGCCGGTCGCGCCCACTCCCGAGGATTTCTCGATGGTCTAATTTTGGGGAGGGGGGGTGGAAGTACACCCTCGCTGTGGAACAGGTCCGGGAAATACTGAGTAGGGGTGCGGTCTTCCATTCCCTCTGGTAACCCAGGGACTGGTTTAGCACAGTGGGCTAAATTACTGGCTTGCAATGTAGAACAATGCCAGCAGCGCGGGTTCAATTCCCGTACCAGCCTCCCCGAACAGGCGTCGGAACGTGGCAACTAGGGGCTTTTCACAGTAACTTAATTGAAGCCTAAATGTGACAATAATATATTATTGTTATTAACCCCACGATACGAATGTTGTGTCTTCCGGATCTGTTCCCCAGGTTGTTCAGGTTAGCTGTTAATGTTCTGTTATCTTCGATCAGAGAAGCCAGGGCGTGTCTCCACGGGGGTGATCCTATCACTCTGACCAGACAAGGCAGCACCCATGCCCTTGATTGTGGTTCCATGAGCTTCGACGGTCTTGCTGGTGGTCCCGAGAACGAAACGAACGGGGGCCGAAGCCTCCTCAATTGATCATTTGCGATCCGCAGACGGGCTTTGTCGATACCTCTCCAGCCAAAATCTCTGTGAGTGCCTCGGCCGTTAGTGGAGCGTTGGACGACGAAGCTGCCTCGACCATCTTGCCCCCAGTTGTCGTCGTGATTCGGGCCCACTCTTTTCTGGCTTTACCCAGCCAATTTCTGGGATTTCTCCGAGAAATTAAAGGCCCGTGTGACGGGGAAAAAGGGTATAAAAAGGTCAGGTTTCCAGCGGGAGCCACCACATGCCCATCTTCCCCTCGCATCGCGCCACCGGACGCCTCAGCAGATTCAATAGTAATTTCCAAAAGGGAATTTGATAAATACCTGAAAGTGTTATGGGGGATGGGGCTAAGTGGATAGCACCCAGGCACAATGCAATGAATGGCCTCCTGCAGGGCTTCTATCAGAACCCCGGTTCCATGTACAGGAATACCATCAATGGGGAACCTCAATACAGCTGCTACTTATCACAGCGTCACACCTTCGTCCAGGCACCTTCGTCCAGGCACCTTCGTCCAGGCACCTTCGTCCAGGCACAGTCAGGCGGAATAATTAAGCCATCCTAAGTAACGTTAGGTTGAAAGAAATGGGCTGGGTTCTCCGTTTGGGAGATTAGAGGCTGGATTTTCCAATTCTGAGGCTATGTCCGGAGGAAGCGCCTACACCCTAGGTGGTTGATGGGAAGTGTTCAGCCTGGAGTCCGGTAACTAGTGGTGTACCACAAGGATCTGTTTTGGGGCCACTGCTGTTTGTCATTTTTATAAATGACCTGGAGGAGGGCGTAGAAGGGTGGGTGAGTAAATTTGTGGACGACACGAAAGTCGGTGGAGTTGTGGACAGTGCGGAAGGATGTTACAAGTTACAGAGGGACATAGATGCATAGGCTGAGAAGTGGCAATTGGAGTTTAATGCAGAAAAGTGTGAGGTGATTCATTTTGGAAGGAGTAACAGGAATACAGAGTACTGGGCTAATGGTAAGATTCTTGGTAGTGTGGATGAGCAGAGAGATCTCGGTGTCCATGTACATACATCCCTGAAAGTTGCCACCCAGGCTGAGAGGGTTGTTAAGAAGGCGTACGGTGTGTTAGCTTTTATTGGTAGAGGGATTGAGTTTCGGAGCCAAGAGGTCATGTTGCAGCTGTACAAAACTCTGGTGCGGCCGCATTTGGAGCATTGCGTGCAATTCTGTTCGCCGCATTATAGGAAGGATGTGGAAGCATTGGAAAGGGTGCAGAGGAGATTTACCAGGATGTTGCCTGGTCTGGAGGGAAGATCTTATGAGGAAAGGCTGAGGGACTTGAGGCTGTTTTCGTTAGAGAGAAGAAGGTTAAGAGGTGACTTAATAGAGGCATGCAAGATGATCAGAGGGTTAGATAGGGTGGACAGTGAGAGCCTTTTTCCTCGGATGGTGATGTCTAGCACGAGGGGACATAGCTTTAAATTGAGGGGAGATAGATATAGGACAGATGTCAGAGGTAGGTTCTTTACTCAGAGAGTAGTAAGGGCGTGGAATGCCCTGCCTGCAACAGTAGTGGACTCGCCAACACTAAGGACATTCAAATGGTCATTGGATAGACATATGGACGATAAGGGAATAGTGTAGATGGGCTTTAGAGTGGCTTCACAGGTCGGGGCAACATCGAGGGCCGAAGGGCCTGTACTGCGCTGTAATGTTCTATTCTCTATATTGTCTATTTTATAATGAAAAAGTCGCACCGATGCTTCGCTAGGTGGGAGGGGCTATCAGCCACACCACGGAAAGCCACCGGCGTTACCTGCAGATACGGATGGAGAATTGCCGGGTCCTTGGCCGCGTATGCGCACGGCGAAGACCTGCTGCAGCCACGCCGTACAACATGGCGCCAGCCGTCTGCGCAATCAGTCTGCCAGATAGTGCCCCCCTCCTGTAACCCCCCTCGGCACCCCCACCTCCGACTGTGGCGCCACTGGACACAGTCCGCAGCCGCCACGCGAGGCCCCCGAAAACTGAGAGGACACGCGGCCGGCGCCGGCGGGAAGTCGGGCCATCGGGGCGGAGCATCGGGGGAGGGCCTCAGGTGACGTCCTGAGGCCGTCCCAACGGCGTGCACCGATTACGCCATTTTTGAGGGGACGGAGCCTCCGAAAAACGTCACCGCCCCCAATTTCGCCGTAAAAACAAATTCTCCGGCCAACCGGAGAATCCCGCCCTTAGTTCTTCCGCCTGATTTGATTCGCAGGAAATTCGCGGAGCGTGGCGGAGGGGTGATGCATGGGGGCTCCAACTCATTAATCATAGTTAAATCCATGCAAATTACGGTTTTGCATAGGGCTGCCGCCACATAGCGGGGGACTGGAGCTTGACACTCGATTCTCCGCGTGATCTCAAATCTCACTGCTGGAGTGGGACAGCGGATCCACACCATAGTCTCTTCCGGTCATTACAAGTCAATTTGGACTATTCCGATCCCAGACCAGACCTCAATAGTACTAGGATACTGGACTAAAACCCCAATATTTTAGTTTATTTTGTAAGACTGTGCGGAAGGTGATTGCTGTGTGTGTTTGCACGAAGGAAGAGGGATTGGGTATTTTCATAACAAAACTTTATTATGATTCCATATTCAACTTTTTAACTTTAATTTCACCTGCTGTTTCCGAGAAGCAAAACAAAATCCTTTTTAAAAACATGACCACTGAAGTCGAGCACACTCTAACCCCCAGGCAATTAACCCTTAAATTGTCCCAATATTTCGAAGCCGATGTTCGTAAAATCCTCCATTTGTCGCAGGAGCTTGCCAGGCCGAAATCAATCCAGGCCTGCCATGTGAAACCAGCTCAGATTCACCGAGACATCTTCAGAAAATACAATCATCTGACAGCGGGTAGCAGTGCAAGAGTGCTTTTACAATTGGAGGGCTGTGACCAGTGGTGTTCCGCAGGGATCAGTGCTGGGACCTTTGCTGTTCGTAGTATATGTAAATGATGTGGAGGAAAATGTAACTGGTCTGATTAGTAAATTTGCAAACAGCATAAACCTTGGTGGAATTGCGGCTAGCGACGAGGACGATCAGAGGATACAGCAGGATTTAGATAGTTTGGAGGTTTGGGCGGAGAGATAGCAGATGGAGTTTAATCCGGACAAATGTGAGGTAATGCATTTTGGAAGGTCTAATACAGATAGGGAATATACAGTGAATGGTAGAACCCTTAGGAGTATTGACTGGCAAAGGGATCTGGGCGTACAGGTCCACAGGTCACTGAAAGGGGCAACACAGGTGGAGAAGGTAGTCAAGAAGGCATACGGCTTGCTTGCCTTCATTGGCAGGGGCACTGAGTATAACAATTGGCGAGTCATGTTGCAGCTGTATAGAACCTTAGTTATGCCACACTTGGAGTATGGTGTTCAATTCTGGTCGCCACACTACCAGAAAGATGTGGAAGCTTTGGAGAGGGTGCAGATTGCCCTTCAACAGATGGAGGCTAGTGAGGCAATACAAGGCGATGCCACCTTAGGTTAGCCATAGAATCGTAGAGTTTGACAGTATCGAAAGAGGTCCTTCGGCCCGTTGCCTCTGCGCCAGCCGCCAAAGTAACGCAAAGTAGACGAGGGACCTTTTGTGGGCCGTGCGTGGTTTAATAGCACCACAGCTAGCTCAGTCAAGCCTGCTGAAAGCTGGGACATCCCACTCCAAAATCAGCCCGACCTCACTGATTTACTCAGCAATGCTCCTGCTCAGCAACCCGGGTGCAGGGGCTGCATTGCACCTCACAAGCTCCCATGCAGGCCCTGCTCGAGTTGTGATAGTAGCACATGCAAGCAAAGGGAGTGTGTATTCAAAAGGGCAAGGGCCACACATGTTCTTTGTGTTGCTAAATTCAGGATGGTTGGCGTAGTGTTCACAAAGGCCACAAAATAGCTTGAACTTGAACAAAGCTATTTATTAATTTATTAACACTACTAATTTGCTTTCGACACGTACTCCTAAAGAATACACAGTTGATTATTAACATATAAACTACACTCATCTACAACTAATTTTTATACTGATATAAACTATGATCTGCTCTACTCACACTATCTGTACTTCTGACTTTATCATAGAATTTACAGTGCAGAAGGAGGCCATTCGGCCCATCGAGTCTGCACCGGCTCTTGGAAAGAGCACCCTACCCAAGGTCAACACCTCCACCCTATCCCCATAACCCAGTAACCCCACCCAACATTAAGGGCAATTTTGGACACTAAGGGCAATTTATCATGGCCAATCCACCTAACCTGCACATCTTTGGACTGTGGGAGAAAACCGGAGCACCCGGAGGAAACCCACTCACACATGGGGAGGATGTGCAGACTCCGCACAGACAGTGACCCAAGCCGGAATCGAACCTGGGACCCTGGATCTGTGAAGCAATTGTGCTATCCACAATGCTACCGTGCTGCCCTCTTACCAGCTAACCTGCACACACTCTACCCCAAGACTTAGCATCACTCCCTTGTATACTTGTAAGAAGTCTTACAACACCAGGTTAAAGTCCAATAGGTTTGTTTCGATGTCACTAGCTTTCGGAGCGCTGCTCCTGCCTCAGGTGAATGATAGCTCTTCATTCACCTGAGGAAGGAGCAGCGCTCCGAAAGCTAGTGATTCGAAACAAACCTGTTGGACTTTAACCTGTGCTGTAAGACTTCTTACTGCGCTCACCCCAGTCCAACGCCGGCATCTCCACATCTTGTATACTTGTAACAGTAGCTCTCTCTAGTGGCTACTCGAGACACTTCATTAACCCTTGCAGTTCTTACAGTTCTAATAATACCACAGTAACCTTCTCTGATCTGAATACAGTGCTAATCTGGTTTAGCACACTGGGCTAAATCGCTGGCTTTGAAAGCAGACCAAGGCAGGCCAGCAGCACGGTTCAATTCCCGTACCAGCCTCCCCGAACAGGTGCCGGAATGTGGCGACTAGGGGCTTTTCACAGTAACTTCATTGAAGCCTACTTGTGACAATAAGCGATTTTCATTTCATCTATACCTCCTGAAATAAGGCGACCAAAATTGTACACTGTGCCCCAGGTGAAATCTCAGTGATGTATGCAACCTGTACCCGATATGGATCTGGCAAGACCTCTCTACTTTTATACTCTATGCCCCTTTCAATAAGATTTCGGGGCCCAATCTAACCAAATGGGAACAAAGTCCCATAGCGAGTGCGTTTAGTCACGTGTTTCCCATCGCTCGCACGCCAAGAAATGCTCCGCCAACCAACGCCCAGCCAGTTAGATGCCGGGCCTCAGCGGGGAACGCGACCCCGAACCCCCCCAAAGCCGCAACTCATTATACACCCCCCCCCTCACCCCCCTCCCCCTCCCCCTCCCTGCCCCCCCCCCCCCCCCCCGGCCCGGGTTGCCAACTGTGATTAAATGTATTTCCGGAGGTTGTTTCATGTGACTACCACCCCCCCCCCAATTCCCCCACCACGCTCCAGCCATTAGTCAGCCAACACGTCCATCCTTATGACACACTGACTTCCTGCACCAATTGGAAAGCAGAAAAGGCATCATTACCTGGCTCCTCCGGCCAGAGCTGGGGTTTTGTGCACAGGTCTGGTCACCACATTGCAGGAAGGACGTATTTGCTCTGGATAGAATTAAGATTTACAAGGATGATGCCAGGGCTTGGAAATCGAGGGGAGATTGGATAGGCCCGGCTTGTTTTCCTTAGAACAGAGGAGGCTGAGGGGTGACCTAATTGAGGTGCACAAAATTATGAGGAGCTTTGACAAAGGGTCACCCAGACTCGAAACGTTGGCGCCCTTCTCTCTCCACAGAGGCTGTCAGACCTGCCGAGATTATCCAGTATTTTCTGTTTTTCTTTCAGATTCCAGCATCCGCAGTCATTTGATTTAAAAATTATGAGGGGCCTAGACAGGATAGAGAGGAAAAACCAGTGGAGCCCTGCAGGGGTGGGTGCTACCTTGTTACGAATGCTGTTCTCCAGGTGCCATGTTAAATGGAGGTTCAGCCTCTCACGGCAATGTGAAATAATCCATAAGTCTACATTAAATAAGAGCTGGGAGTTATCCCTGGTGTCCTAACCAAATTTATCCCTCAATCGAAATCACAAAAAACAACATTATCTGGGGCGCGGTTCTCCGACCCCCCCCCACCGGGTCGGAGAATCGCCGGGGGCCGGTGGGAATCCCGCCCCCGCCGTGTCCCGAATTCTCCGCCACCGGAGATTCGGCGGGGGCGAGAATTGCGCCGCGCCGGTCGGCGGAAATCCCCCGGCGATTCTCTGGTCCGCGATGGGCCGAAGCCCTGCCGCTGTCAACCCTCGCCAGCCGGCGTGGATTGAACCACCTTTCGAACGGCGGGACAAGGCGGCGCGGGCGGGCTCCGGGGTCCTGGGGGGGGGGGCACGCGGGGCGATCTGGCCCCGGGGGGTGCCCCCACGGTGGCCTGGCCCGCGATCAGGGCCCACTGATCCGCGGGCGGGCCTGTGCCGTGGGGGCACTCTTTTCCTTTCCCACTTCGCCATGATCTCCACTATGGCGGAGGCGGAAGAGACCCCCTCCACTGCGCATGCGCGGGGATGCCGTGAGCGGCCGCTGACGCTCCTGCGCATGCGCCGCACGGCAAAGTCATTTCCGCGCCAGCTGTCGGGGCACCAAAGGCCTTTCCCGCCAGCTGGCGGGGCGGAAATCAGTCCGGCGCGGGCCTAGCCCCTCAAGGTGAGGGCTCGGCCCCCCAAAATGCGGAGAATTCCGCACCTTTGGGGCGGCGCGATGCCGGACTGATTTGCGCCGTTTTTGGCGCCGGTCAGCAGACATCGCGCCAATTGCGGAGAATCCCGTCCCTGGTCTTTATCACTTTGCTGTTTCTGGGATCTTGCTCTGCAGAAATTGGCATTACAGCAGTGAGTGTATTTCATTGGCTGCAAACTACTTTGTGCTCGCGTAGTTGTCATGGTGCTAGCAAAACGCAAATCTTGTTTTTTTTTCCTTGTCCTTCAGACATCGGCCCTCGTGGCTCCCCTCCGAACTTTGAGTATCTCTCTACTTTCATAGAACCATAGAGTTTTACAGCATAGAAAGAGGCCCCACGGCCCATCGCATCTGCCCCGGTCCTCAGGTGGGTCCCGAAGGTCGGGCAGTTGGCAGAAGTGGGTCCCGGGAAACGAAAAGTTTGAAAAACGCCGGATTATGAGCGTTTTTATTGTCACAAGTATGAAGTTACTGTGAAAAGCCCCTCGTCGCCAGATTTCGGCGCCTGTTCAGGGAGGCCGGTACAGGAATTGAACCCGCGCTGCTGGCCTTGTTCTGCATCACAAGCCAGCTGTCGGGCCCACTGAGCTGGAGGGGACATGAGGAAAAACATATTCACCCAGAGGGTGGTGGGCGTCTGGAATTCGCTGCCTGAGTTGGTGTTTGATGCAGGAAGGGGCTCAACCCAATTAAAAGGTACGGGGACCTGCGTCTGAAGGGGCTGCAATGTGCCTGGCTGTGGATCGGGTGCTGACAAAACGGGATGAAAATAAGCGGTTAGTTTCTTTTTTCTATTTTTTTGGGGCCACGCAGACACGACGGGCTGAATGGAAACTCCAGAGCCTCGGGCCTAGCTGGCTGAAGGCCTCAGCTCTCACTGCTGACCCCGCGAGGGTGATCAACATTGGATCACTCTCGCGTGACAAGTGTTGGCGACGTCGGTTGCTGACCGATCGAATGTCTAAACCGCTCTCCCACCCCCTGTTTGTGCAGATCTAGCGGCTGGGCCTGGATTGGAGAGGATGATGGTTTCCTATACTTCTCTGCCCCATCAGCAGCTGACGCCAATGCACCAAAGCAGCTACAGCACGGACCACTTTCGACAGGGGCTCACCCCGCCGCAGATGCCAGGTGACCACATGCATCCTTACGGTGAGTGCTCGGAAACGGACAGGGCAGGGCGAAATGTGGGCACCGCTCCAAATCAATGGCTCGCAGTCCTTCGAAGAGGTGGAAAGCATGGAGAATGTCCAACGGAGGGGTGGGAGGGTGACCAGAGAACTTTGGTCTC
Organism: Scyliorhinus torazame; assembly: GCF_047496885.1. Lineage (NCBI taxonomy): Eukaryota > Metazoa > Chordata > Chondrichthyes > Carcharhiniformes > Scyliorhinidae > Scyliorhinus > Scyliorhinus torazame. The sequence continues at coordinate 32,468,192 of NC_092733.1, read as the reverse complement.
CGGTCTTGGGATTCCAAGGAGGGCCTTAAAGGGGCAAGGGTAGAGAGGGGGGATGGGCTGGGTGGGAGGGGGGGCGGGGGGGGGGGGCGAGTACGGGGAAGGAAAGATTTAGGAAGAGAATTATAAAGAGGTTGGATGGTGTGGAGTCATTGATGGGGGTGGCAGTGGGACGACGTTGAACAGGAGGTCAGGGGCAGAGAATTGGGGGAAACAAGGTGGTGATAGGATTGGGTGAGGGACCAATGAGCTCAGGCTTAGAACATTGAACATTACAGTGCAGTACAGGCCCTTCGGCCCTCGATGTTGCGCCGACCTGTGAAACCACTCGAAAGCCCATCGACACTATTCCCTTATCGTCCAAATGTTTATCCAATGACCATTTGAATGCCCTTAGTGTTGGCGAGTCCACTACTGTTGGCCAGGGCATTGAGTATAAGAATTGGCAAGTCATGTTGCAGCTGTATAGAACCTTAGTTAGGCCACACTTGGAGTATAGTGTTCAATTCTGGTCGCCACACTACCAGAAGGATGTGGAGGCTTTAGAGAGGGTGCAGAAGAGATTTACCAGAATGTTGCCTGGTATGGAGGGCATTAGCTATGAGGAGCGGTTGAATAAACTCGGTTTATTCTCACTGGAACGAAGGAGGTTGAGGGGAGACCTGATAGAGGTATACAAAATTATGAGGGGCATAGACAGAGTGGATAGTCAGAGGCTTTTCCCCAGGGTAGAGGGGTCAATTGCTAGGGGGCATAGGTTTAAGGTGAGAGGGGCAAGGTTTAGAGTAGATGTACGAGGCAAGTTTTTTACGCAGAGGGTAGTGGGTGCCTGGAACTCGCTACCGGAGGAGGTGGTGGAAGCAGGGACGATAGTGACATTTAAGGGGCATCTTGACAAATACATGAATAGGATGGGAATAGAGGGATACGGTCCCAGGAAGTGTAGAAGATTGTAGTTTAGTCGGGCAGCATGGTCGGCACGGGCTTGGAGGGCCGAAGGGCCTGTTCCTGTGCTGTACATTTCTTTGTTCTTTGTTCTTTTGTTGCAGGCAGGGCATTCCACGCCCTTACTACTGTCTGAGTAAAGAACCTACCTCTGACATCTGTCTTATATCTATCTCCCCTCAATTTAAAGCTATGTCCCCTCGTGCTAGACATCACCATCCGAGGAAAAAGGCTCTCACTGTCCACCCTATCCAATCCTCTGATCATCTTGTATGCCTCAATTAAGTCACCTCTTAACCTTCTTCTTTCTAAAGAAAATAACCTCAAGTCCCTCAGCCTTTCCTCATAAGATCTTCCCTCCAGACCAGGCAACATCCTGGTAAATCTCCTCTGCACCCTTTCCAATGCTTCCACATCCTTCCTATAATGCGGCGACCAGAACTGCACGCAATACTCCAAATGCGGCCGCACCAGAGTTTTGTACAGCTGCAACATGACCTCATGGCTCTGAAACTCAATCCCTCTACCAATAAAAGCTAACACACCATATGCCTTCTTAACAACGCTCTCAACCTGGGTGGCAACTTTCAGGGATCTATGTACATGGACACCGAGATCTCTCTGCTCATCCACACTGCCAAGAATCTTACCATTAGCCCATTACTCTGTCTTCCTGTTATTCCTTCCAAAATGAATCACCTCACACTTTTCTGCATTAAACTCCATTTGCCACCTCTCAGCCCAGCGCTGCAGCTTATCTATGTCCCTCTGTAACTTGTAACATCCTTCCGCACTGTCCACAACTCCACCGCCTTTAGTGTCATCTGCAAATTTACTCACCCATCCTTCTACGCCCTCCTCCAGGTCATTTATAAAAATGACAAACAGCAGTGGCCCCAAAACAGATCCTTGTGGTACACCACTAGTAACTGGACTCCAGTCTGAACATTTCCCATCAACCACCACCCTTTGTCTTCTTTCAGCTAGCCAATTTCTGATCCACATCTCTAAATCACCCTCAATCCCCAGCCTCCGTATTTTCTGCAATAGCCTACCGTGGGGGACCTTATCAAATGCTTTACTGAAATCCATATACAGCACATCAACTGCTTTACCCTCATCCACCTGTTTGGTCACCTTCTCAAGGAACTCAATAAGGTGTGTGTTGTTCATGTTGAAAGTGGGCTGCAATAGAATATCCATGTTACATTTGTGAGGGTCCTTCCTGCTTATTCCCTTATTTTCCCATTCTTTTATTTTGCCGTTATTATTTTGGATCCACGGATGATTAATGGACATGTGTTTTTAAGTCAAGCAGCAGAATTCAGAGGTTACAGGAGAGATCGCTCTGCTCGTCTCTGCTGGCTTGAACAGGAGACTTGTCGGCAGCAGAGAGAGGGATGGGGTGGGACTCGGTTTGATTGATTGCGGGTGGTCAGTGAATTGGCCCAAAAGGCTATGCTCTGCCCGATAATGGGTGGTGATTGGATCCTATCTCAGTGGAATGCCTTTGAGTCCCAAGCTGTTTCAGTTTGTCTCCTGAATGCACAGGGGGAAGGTCTCTCTCCCATGTGTTTTCTCCAACAGACTGTACACCTGAAACTGCAGAGGACCTGAAAAAATCCACAACAAAGACTTTGAACTGAAAGCAAGGTTTAAAGAGGAGTAAGGTGCTATAACCCACCATTATAGGCGGCACGGTAGCACAGTGGTCTCCAGGGTCCCAGGTTTGATTCCCGGCTTGGGTCACTGTCTGTGCGGAGTCTGCACTTCCTCCCCGTGTCTGCGTGGGTTTCCTCCGGATGCTCTGGTTTCCTCCCACAAGTCCCGAAAGACTGGCTTGTTAGGTGAATTGGACATTCTGAATTCTCCCTCTGTGTACCCGACCAGGTGCCGGAGTGTGGCGACTAGGGGATTTTCACAATAGCTTCATTGCAGTGTTAATGTAAGCCTACTTGCAACAATAAAGATTATTATTATCTGAAACAAAGATGCTTTTTCTTTTACTTAAGATTTTTTTGTACCCCTTTCCTCCCCTCTGTGTTTGTTTGTCTTGTGTGCGGGTGTGAGCGTGGGGGGGCAAGTTAAAATTGGAAACGAGGGGAGGCCAATGACAACGGGGAGGTGCGGGTGGGGGTGGTATGGGAGGCGTTGAAGGCGGTGATCAGGGGAGAGCTCATTTCCATTAGGGCTCATAGGGAGAAGACAGAGGGTATGGAAAGGGAGAGGTTAGTGGGGGAGATTTTGAGAGTGGACAGGAGATACACAGAGGCCCCGGAGGAAAGATTACTTGGGGAAAGACGACGGCTCCAGACGGAGTTTGACCTGTTGACCACAGGGAAGGCGGAGGCACAGTGGAGGAAAGCGCCGGGGGGGGGGGGGGGGGGGGGGGGGGGGGACCTACGAGTATGGGGAAAAGGCTAGTCGGATGCTGGCACACCAGATCCGTAAGACCGTAAGAGGACGGCAGCGAGGGAAATAGGGGGAGTCAAAGATGGAAGGGGAGCCACGGTTCAGAGTGCAACGAAAATAAACAAGGTATTCAAGGGCTTTTATGAAGAGCTGTACAGATCCCAGCCCCCAGCGGGGGAAGAGGGGATGAGACGATTCCTAGATCAGCTGAGATTCCCGGGGGTGGAGGAGCAAGAGGTGGCTGGTTTGGGGGCACCAATTGGGTTGGAGGAGCTGAGCAAGGGTTTGGGGAGCATGCAGGCGGGGAAGGCCCCGGGACCGGATGGATTCCCGGTGGAGTTCTACAGGAAATACGCAGACCTGTTGGCCCCGCTACTGGTGAGGACCTTTAATGAGGCAAGAGAGGAAGGGACCCTGCCCCCGACAATGTCGGAAGCGACAATTTCTTTGATCCTAAAGCGGGACAAGGACCCACTGCAATGTGGATTGTACAGGCCGATCTCGCTCCTCAATGTGGATGCAAAGTTGCTGGCAAAAGTGCTGGCCACGAGGATCGAGGACTGTGTCCCGGGGGTGATCCACGAGGACCAGACGGGATTTGTAAAGGGCAGGCAACAAAACACCAATGTACGGCGGCTCTTAAACGTGATAATGATGCCATCGGAGGAGGGAGAGGCGGAGATAGTGGCAGCTATGGACGCGGAGAAGGCCTTTGACCGAGTAGAGTGGGAGTACCTCTGGGAGGTGCTGCGTAGGTTTGGGTTTGGGGTAGGGTTTATCAATTGGGTTAAGCTCCTTTACAGAGCCCCGATGGCAAGTGTAGTGACGAACTGGCGGAGGTCGGAGCACTTTCAACTGTACCAAGGGACGAGGCAGGGGTGCCCCCTGTCCCCCCTGTTGTTCGCATTGGCGATCGAACCATTGGCCATGTCATTGAGGGAGTCTAATAAATGGAAGGGGGTGGTCCGAGGGGGAGAAGAGCATCGGGTGTCGCTATATGCGGATGACCTGTTGCTGTATGTGGCGGATCCAATGGAGGGGATGGTGGAGGTCATGCAGACTCTAAGGGAGTTTGGGGTTTTTTCGGGCTATAAGCTCAATGTAGGGAAGAGTGAGCTCTTTGTATTACAGGCGGGAGACCAAGAAAGAGGGATAGGGGACCTACCGCTGAAGAGGGCGGAGGGGAGCTTTCGGTATCTGGGGATCCAGATAGCCAGGAGTTGGGGGACCCTACATAAACTGAATCTGACGAGGTTGGTGGAGCAAATGAAGGAGGATTTCAAAAGATGGGACATGTTACCGCTCTCGCTGGTGGGTAGAGTGCAGTCGGTCAAAATGGTGGTCCTTCCGAGGTTTCTGTTTGTGTTTCAGTGCCTTCCCATCGTGATCACTAAGGCCTTTTTTAAGAGAGTGGGCAGGAGTATTATGGGGTTTGTGTGGGCGAATAAGACCCCGAGAGTAAGGAGAGGGTTCCTGGAACGCAGTAGGGACCGAGGAGGGTTGGCGCTGCCAAACCTGGGGAGCTACTACTGGGCAGCAAATGTGGCGATGATCCGCAAGTGGGTTATGGAGGGAGAGGGGGCGGCATGGAAGAGGATGGAGATGGCGTCCTGTAAAGGAACGAGCCTGGGGGCGTTGGTGACGGCACCGCTGCCGCTCTCACCGACAAAGTATATAACAAGCCCGGTGGTGGCTGCAACACTAAGGATCTGGGGCCAGTGGAGACGGCACAGGGGTGCAATGGGAGCATCGGTGTGGTCCCCGATCAGGGGTAACCACCGGTTTGTCCCGGGGAAGATGGACGGGGGGTTCCAGAGCTGGCATCGGGCGGGGATTGGAAGAATGGGGGACCTGTTCATCGACGGGACGTTTGCGAGCCTAGGGGCACTGGAGGAGAAGTTCGAGTTACCCCCGGGAAATGCCTTTAGATATATGCAGGTGAGGGCTTTTGTAAGGCGACAGGTCAGGGAATTCCCGTTGCTCCCGGCACAAGAAGTTCAAGATAGGGTGATCTCGGGTGTATGGGTCGGGGAGGGCAAGGTGTCGGAAATACACCAGGACTTGAAAGAAGAGGGGGAAGCGCTGGTAGAAGAGTTGAAGGGTAAATGGGAGGAGGAGCTGGGGAAGGAGATCGAGGAAGGTCTGTGGGCTGATGCCCGAGGTAGGGTTAATTCCTCCTTCTCCTCGTGTGCCAGGCTCAGCCTGATACAATTTAAGGTGGTCCACAGAGCGCACTTGACGGGGGCGAGGTTGAGTAGGTTCTTTGGGGTAGAGGACAGTTGTGGAAGGTGCTCAGGGAGCCCGGCGAACCATGTCCATATGTTTTGATCATGCCCGGCACTGGAGGGGTTCTGGAGAGGAGTGGCGGGAGCAATATCTCAAGTGGTGAAAGTCCGGGTCAAGCCAAGCTGGGGGCTAGCAATATTTGGAGTAGTGGACGAGCCGGGAGTGCAGGAGGCGAAAGAGGCCGGCATTCTGGCCTTTGCGTCCCTAGTAGCCCGGCGAAGGATCTTGCTAATGTGGAAGGAGGCGAAGCCCCCCAGCCTGGAGGCCTGGATAAATGATATGGCTGGGTTCATAAAGTTGGAGAGGATTAAGTTCGCCTTGAGAGGGTCTGCGCAGGGGTTCTACAGGCGGTGGCATCCGTTCCTAGACTATCTCGCGGAGCGTTAGAGGAAGGTCGGTCAGCAGCAGCAGCAACCTTTGGGGGGGGGACGTCCTGGGAAGGAGGGGGGGGTAGAGGGGGACTGCTTGGGAGGGTGGATGAGCAAGAGATAACATGAAGGGTTGGGGAAACTGGCACGTTGGCACGTACGGGTGAGGGCCAGTGTACAAAGCTGTGTAAATATATGATTTTGCCATGTATATATCTTGCTCTGCGCGATTTCTCGTTTTTTTGTTACGGGGGGGGGGGGGGGTATTGTTTGTAAGGGAGAAAAATTGTGTTAAAAAACTTTAAGAAATATATATATATTTTTTTTTAAATGGGAAATGAGGAATTAGATAATAGTTAGCCAGTTGTATTTGCTGCATATTTCATTATAGCTTTTGTTATTAATAAAAAGTAATTATGTCTACATTTACAAACCTGGTGACTGTAATTATTGGGCAGCCAAGAGCCAAAGACAGCGGGTATCTTTCTAAGAATTATGGGTTAATTAACTTGTGTTGTGACTCCGGGGCGAGTGGGGCTGGAATTGACTGCGTAGTAGCCCAGGATGTCGGAACGTGGTGATAATTAATCACAGCAGTCCCCAATTGGGGAAGGGTGAGGGAAATCATTGCAAGGTTATATAAACCAGTTCACTCTGGGAGCCGGGGAGGAACTGGGTGAGTCTGTGACTTTGTTTTGCTGTCTTGCAAATAAACCTGTTTTCGGGTACAAGTTCCCTCAACTTACAATTATTGGAATTAACGAGATCCAGGTCGCATGAAAACAGAAAGTGAAAAGACGCTGGCAGGATATAATAACACAATAATAATATTAGAATGACGGGTTTCGATTTGAGAATGGAGATCAGTATGATTGGCCTGGATTGGCTTTCCTATCAAGGCTCAGCCTTCACTGGGTCAGGAGCATAGAGGGGCAACTGATCTTACACGGTGTTATTGGACAGTGAGAGCGATTCAATGGCGGGGCTGTGGATGGCATCAGACCACCTCTCAAATGGGTCTTTGGGGTGCCAGAGGCACTGAGAGAGGACAGAATGCCAGGAAACGACAGTAGCAGCTCCATCGGGAAGAGTGTGACCAGCGGAGAAGGGTCAGCAGGCATTACTCAGCTTCCACCCTTCAGCTCAGTAGACAGCTCTTCATCTTCAAAGATTTCACAGTGCAGAAGGAGGCCATTTGGCCCATCGAGTCTGCACCGGCCCTTGGAAAGAGCACCCTACCCAAGCCCACACTCCCACCCCATCCCCATAACCCAGTAATCCCACCCAACACTAAGGGCAATTTTGGACACTAAGGGCAATTTATCATGGCCAATGCACCTAACCCGCACATCTTTGGACTGTGGGTTGGAGACCGGAGCACCCGGGGGAAACCCACGCAGACACGGGGAGAACGTGCAGACTCCACACAGACAGTGACCCAAGCCGGGAATCGAACCTGGGACCCTGGAGCTGTGAAGCAATTGTGCTGACCACTATGCCACCATGCTGCCCTATCTTGAAAAGCTATTCGACCGGGGGGGGGTTCATGGCACTCCAGCCCAATTCTGTCCTGTTCCCTTGGGTTTATTCAACGATTGCTGGGGTGGCACGGTGGCACAATGGTTAGCACTGCTGCCTGACAGCGCCAGGGACCCGGGTTCAATTCCGGCCTTGGGTCACCACCTGTGTGGAGTTTTCACTTTCTTCCCGTGTCTGCATGGGTTTCCTCCGGGTGCTCCGGTTTCCTCCCACAGTCCAAAGATGCGCAGGTTTGGTGGATTGGCCATGCTAAATTGCCCCTCAGTGTCCAGGGATGTTCAGGTTAGTCTATGACTATTAGGAGCTGGTTTAGCACAATGGGCTAAACAGCTGGCTTGTAATGCGGAACAAGGCAGCAGCGCGGGCTCAATTCCCGTAACGGCCTCCCCGAACAGGCGCCGGAATGTGGCGACTAGGGGCTTTTCACAGTAACTTCATTTGAAGCCCGCTTGTGACAATAAGCGATTATTATTATTGAGGTTACTGGGATAGGGGGAATGGGCATGAATAGAGTGCTCATTCGAAGGGTCAACTCGATGGGCCAAATGGCCTCCTTCTGCACTGTGGGGATACCAATCAGGAGGAGCACCCTGTTACAGTGCCAATGTGACCAGAGCCTTGTAGCAGGGGCACTGTAAAAGATTAGTTACTCTCTCTATCCCCGTCAGGGGAGTTGGGCTGACTTACAAAATGGATTTATATATATTTATGTGTCAGGTGGGTCCTGTCCATCCCTTGTCTCTTCTTGCCCAATCTCCATCTCGCGACTACATCTTCCCTCTGCTCACCTCTTGTCCACTTTCTATTCATTCACGGGATGTGGGCGTGGCTGGCTGCTCCAGCATTCGTTACCCATCCCGAGTGTCTCTATCAAAGCTCAGCCTTCACTGGGTCAGGAGCATAAAGGGGCAACTGGTTTTACACGGTGTTATTGGACAGTGAGAGCGATTCAATGGCATCTGACCACCTCTCAAATGGGTCTCGCTCGGCCATTTCTCTGAGGGGGCAGTTAAGAGTCAACCAGATTGCTGTGGGAGTCCGGAGTCACATGTAGGCCAGACCGGGTCAGGACGGCAGATTTCCTTTCACAAAGGCGCATGAGTGAACCAGGTGGGTTTTTCCGACACAGGTCATCATTAGACTTTTAATTCCATATTTTTTTCATTGAATTCAAACGGTACTATCTGCCGTGGCGGGATTCGCACCTGCGACGCCAGACCATAACCTGGGCCTCTGGATTGCTAGCCCAGTAACAATTCCACTGCGTCACCGCCTCCCCTCACTCCTGATGTGGTGGGACTATTAAAACAAATAATCGACAAGAAAGCAAAGAATTAGGAGCAGGAGCAGGCCATTCAGCCCCTCGAATGGCCCCCCCCATTTGATAGGTCCGTGGCTGATCTGATTGTGGTGTCAACCCCATTTTCCTGTCTGACCCCCCACAAGCTTTGACAGCCTTAACCTTCAAAAATCAGTCTAACTCAGCCTTGAATATATTCAACGGCCTTGAATGTGTTCCCAGAGGAATGACCCTCTGAGAGAAGAACCTCTCCTTATCTCTTAAATGGGAGACTCTTCGTTTTTCAACTGGTTCGCCTCGTTCTGATCTTTCCCACGAATGGAAACAGCAAATCCGTAGGTCGAGCCCCCTCAGAATCTTATAGATTTCAATAAAATCATCTCCCAGTCTAAAATCCAATGGCTACCAGCTTAACCTATTCAATTGTTCCTTCTAAGGCAAACCTCCTTCATCCCAGGAATCTGTCACTTGACCCTTCTCTGAGCTGCTCCTACCTCTCCCAACCCCTCTTGAGCAAGGCGAAATTCTAACCGTTTTATTCGGTGAGCTCAGGGTCATTCAGAAAGCAGAAAGGTCCTGTATCCAAAGCGGTAGCTTCTCGTCCTCTGGGGTAACTGCGTCCTGTAACATCTTGGCCTTGGATTCGACGTTGGAGGGGTGGTGAGAGAAGCGGGTGAGGGATGGGGGTGGAGCGGGCTGGCGGGGGGGGGGGGGGGGGGGGGCGTGTTGAGGGGAGACGAGGGCTGAAAATGACACAAGATTCCCCCTCCCCTCCTCGGCGGCATCCAAAGGGGGCTGGTTTAGCACAGTGGGCTAAACAGCTGGCTTGTAATGCAGAACAAGACCAGCAGCGCGGGTTCAATTCCCGTAACGGCCTCCCCGAACAGGTGCCGGAATGTGGCGACTAGGGGCTTTTCACAGTAACTTCATTGAAGCCTACTTGTGACAATAAGTGATTATTATTAGTAAATGAAAATGTGCAGACCTACCGTCAGAAGAAAGTGGCGCTCTCCTCACTTGCGATGGTTTCCACAGGCTTTCCCACATTTGTAGTAGAAATCTAGTGCTAGGAAACATATAGTTAACAGTTTTTTTTTTAACTTTTAAATTTAATTTACTAATTAATTGATGCAATGTTAATTAGAGGGGTGCAGTGCTCTGACTGTGAGATGTGGCAGGTCCGGGAGGCTTCCAGCGTCCCGGGTGGCTTCATCTGCAGAAAGTGCACCCAACTGGAGCTCCTCACAGACCGCATGGTTCGGTTGGAGCAGCGGTTGGGTGCACTTAGGAGCATGCAGGTGGCGGGAAGTGTCATAGATCGCAGTTATATAAATGTGGTCACACCCAAAGGCAGAGAAATGGGTGACCACCAGAAAGGGCATGCAGTGAGTGCAGGAATCCTCTGTGGTTGTCCCCCTCTCGAACAGGTATACAGCTTTGGATACTGTCGGGGGAGATAGCCTATCAGGGGAAAACAGCAGCAGCCAGAGCAGTGGCACCACGGCTGGCTCTGATGTTCAGGAGGGAGGGTCAAAATGCAGAAGAGCAATAGTCATAGGGGACTCTATAGTCAGGGGCACAGATAGGCGCTTCTGTGGATGTGAAAGAGACTCCAGGATGGTATGTTGCCTCCCTGGTGCCAGGGTCCATGATGTCTCCGAACGGGTAGAAGGTATCCTGAAGGGGGAGAGCAAACAGTCAGAGGTCGTGGTACATATTGGTACTAACGACATAGGCAGGAAGGGGCATGAGGTCCTGCAGCAGGAGTTCAGGGAGCTAGGCAGAAAGTTAAAAGACAGGACCTCGAGGGTTGTAATCTCGGGATTACTCCCTGTGCCTCGTGCCAGTGAGGCTAGAAATAGGAAGATAGAGCAGCTAAACACGTGGCTATACAGCTGGTGTAGGAGGGAGGGTTTCCGCTATCTGGACCACTGGGAGCTCTTCCGGGACAGGTGTGACATATATAAAAAGGACGGGTTGCATCTAAACTGGAGAGACATAAATATCCTGGACGCGAGGTTTGCTAGTGTCACACGGGAGGGTTTAAACTAGTATGGCAGGGGGGTGGGCACGGGAGCAATAGGTCAGAAGGTGAGAGCATTGAGGGAGAACTAGGGAATAGGGCCAGTATGGCTCTGATGCAGAGCAGACAGGGAGAAGTTGCTGCACACAGCAGATCTGGTGGCCTGAAGTGCAAATGTTTTAATGCAAGAAGTATTAAGGTTAAGGCAGATGAACTTAGAGCTTGGATTAGTATTTGGAACTATGATGTTGTTGCCATTACAGAGACCTGGTTGAGGGAAGGGCAGGATTGGCAGCTAAACGTTCCAGGATTTAGATGTTTCAGGCGGGATAGAGGAGGATGTAAAAGGGGTGGCGGAGGTGCGCTACTAGTTAGGGAGAATATCACAGCTGTACTGCGGGAGGACACCTCAGAGGGCAGTGAGGCTATATGGGTAGAGATCAGGAATAAGAAGAGTGCAGTCACAATGTTGGGGGTTTACTACAGGCCATCCAACAGCCAGCGGGAGATAGAGGAGCAGATAGGTAGACAGATTTTGGAAAAGAGTAAAAACAACAGGTTTGTTGTGATGGGAGACTTCAACTTCCCCAATATTGACTGGGACTCACTTAGTGCCAGGGACTTAGACGGGGCAGAGTTTGAAAGGAGCATCCAGGAGGGCTTCTTAAAACAATATGTAGACAGTCCAACTAGGGAAGGGGCTGTACTGGACCTGATATTGGGGAATGAGCCCGGCCAGGTGGTAGAAGTTTCAATAGGGGAGCATTTCGGGAACAGTGACCACAATTCAGTCAGTTTTAAAGTGCTGGTGGACAAGGATAAGAGTGGTCCTAGGGTCAATGTGCTAAATTGGGGGAAGGCTAATTATAACAATATTAGGCGGGAACTGAAGAACATAGATTGGGGGTGGATATTTGAGGGTAAATCAACATCTGATATGTGGGAGGTTTTCAAGTGTCAGTTGAAAGGAATTCAGGACCGGCATGTTCCTGTGAGGAAGAAGGATAAATACGGCAATTTTCGGGAACCTTGGATAATGAGAGATATTGTAGGCCTCGTCAAAAAGGAAAAGGAGGCATTTGTCAGGGCTAAAAGGCTGGGAACAGACGAAGCCTGTGTGGAATATAAGGAAAGTAGGAAGGAACGTAAGCAAGGCGTCAGGAGGGCTAGAAGGGGTCATGAAAAGTCATTGGCAAATAGGGTTAAGGAAAATCCCAAGGCTTTTTACACGTACATAAAAAGCAAGCGGGTAGCCAGGGAAAGGTTTGACCCACTGAAGGATAGGCAAGGGAATCTATGTGTGGAGCCAGAGGAAATGGGCGAGGTACTAAATGAATACTTTGCATCAGTATTCACCAAAGAGAAGGAATTGGTAGATGTTGAGTCTGGAGAAGGGGGTGTAGATAGCCTGGGTCACATTGAGATCCAAAAAGACGAGGTGTTGGGCGTCTTAAAAAATATTAAGGTAGATAAGTCCCCAGGGCCTGATGGGATCTATCCCAGAACACTGAAGGAGGCTGGAGAGGAAATTGCTGAGGCCTTGACAGAAATCTTTGGATCCTCACTGTCTTCAGGTGATGTCCCAGGGGACTGGAGAATAGCCAATGTTGTTCCTCTGTTTAAGAAGGGTAGCAAGGATAATCCAGGGAACTACAGGCCGGTGAGCCTTACTTCAGTGGTAGGGAAATTACTGGAGAGAATTCTTCGAGACAGGATCTACTCCCATTTGGAAGCAAATGGACATATTAGTGAGAGGCAGCATGGTTTTGTGAAGGGGAGGTCATGTCTCACTAACTTGATAGAGTTTTTTGAGGAGGTCACAAAGATGATTGATGCAGGTAGGGCAGTGGATGTTGTCTATATGGACTTCAGTAAGGCCTTTGACAAGGTCCCTCATGGTAGACTAGTACAAAAGGTGAAATCACACGGGATCAAGGGTGAGCTGGCAAGGTGGATACAGAATTGGCTAGGTCATAGAAGGCAGAGAGTAGCAATGGAAGGATGCTTTTCTAATTGGAGGACTGTGACCAGTGGTGTTCCACAGGGATCAGTGCTGGGACCTTTGCTGTTTGTAGTATATATAAATGATTTGGAGGAAAATGTAACTGGTCTGATTAGTAAGTTTGCAGACGACACAAAGGTTAGTGGAATTGCGGATAGCTATGAGGACTGTCAGAGGATACAGCAGGATTTAGATTGTTTGGTGACTTGGGCGGAGAGATGGCAGATGGAGTTTAATCCGGACAAATGTGAGGTAATGCATTTTGGAAGGTCTAATGCAGGTAGGGAATATACAGTGAATGGTAGAATCCTCAAGAGTATTGAAAGTCAGAGAGATCTAGGAGTACAGGTCCACAGGTCACTGAAAGGGGCAGCACAGGTGGAGAAGGTAGTCAAGAAGGCATACGGCATGCTTGCCTTCATTGGCCGGGGCATTGAGTATAAGAACTGGCAAGTCGCCACACTACCAGAAGGATGTGGAGGCTTTAGAGAGGGTGCAGAAGAGATTTACCAGGATGTTGCCTGGTATGGAGGGAATTAGATATGAGGAGCGGTTGAATAAACTCGGTTTGTTCTCACTGGAACGACAGAGGTTGAGGGGTGACCTGATAGAGGTCTACAAAATTATGAGGGGCATAGACAGAGTGGATAGTCAGAGGCTTTTCCCCGGGGTAGAGGGGTCAATTACTAGGGGGCATAGGTTTAAGGTGAGAGGGGCAAGGTTTAGAGTAGATGTACGAGGCAAGTTTTTTACACAGAGGGTAGTGGGTGCCTGGAACTCGCTACCGGAGGAGGTGGTGGAAGCAGGGACAATAGGGACATTTAAGGGGCATCTTGACAAATGCATGAATAGGATGGGAATAGAGGGATACGGACCCAGGAACTGCAGAAGATTGGAGTTTAGTCGGGCAGCATGGTCGGCACGGGCTTGGAGGGCCGAAGGGCCTGTTCCTGTGCTGTACATTTCTTTGTTCTTTGTTCTTTGTACTAGTCCAATAGCCAGCTGCCACCCACTCCGGATTCAATTGTTGAAAATGGGCGTTCCAGCCCAGCGGCGACGGGAATGTGGGATTCCGTTGGGGCAAATAGAGTGGATGCATTTGGGAGGGGGTGAGAGAGGCAGAGTTGGATGGCGTCAGATGAAGGAGGTTCGGGTGGAGAATAAAGGCTGGTATTGACCTATCGGGCAGGCCGACCTAGCTTTATGATTGTAATACTTTGTCATTCTAAGTGTGAATTGTCGTCTCCTGGAGAGGGCTGGGTTAATTGTGTTCTCTAAGATGTCACGGTCTGAATCAACGGCGAATGACAACAATCGAACCAAATCCTGAAAACATCCCTTTCTCTTTGTTGCCACTTAGATTCCGACGCCGTCTTCCACGACCTGGATCACGAGGGACCCCTGGGCCACCTGGGAGACTGCCTCCCAGTTCCTCCCGAATCCAACCTCCTCCCAGCCAGAGTGGGAAACCCCATCGACCGGCTCTACTCCATGCAGGATTCCTACTTCACCTCCTGATCTGCAGCGATCCATGGCGGAAACGTTGGCTTCTCTCCCCGTCCTATTTTTGCTGTCGCTTTGTTGTGCTTGCTGTCGCTCTCCTGCAGCCTTTAGGTTTTTGTCGTTGGGGCCATTAGGAATGCAGTCGCACGTGAACAGATCACCACCCCCCACCCCCCACCCCCCATCCCGCCCTCTTTGCACACAGTTAAGTTCCTCCACGCGTACAGTGAGGAATACGGCAGAAAACATACAAAGAAAACCCTGAAAACCTTTGCATCACCACCGCTCACAGCCAACTTGGAGGAGAACCTTCGGGGTGGAACTATTAAAGGAGGAGTAGGTACTTGCTGAGTTGTCTCACAAGGGTAAATGTTCCCAATCGTGGTGTTCGTACACTTAATCATCACCCCGTGTCTTATTTTGATGTACCTAATTAGAGGTAGTTCAGGAGTGATCCTTCTGGTTTGGACTCCATCTTGCCTAAGACGTCGTGAATTGGGAGCAATTTGCTCCAATCACCGCCATGAAACTTTCTAACATCTGGGCGTCAACTGGAGGCTCCACATCTGCCCATTACACAGCCGCGCCTGTTTTAACCATCTTATCATCCAGGGCATGACGACCAGGATCGGCTGTGGGGTGCCAGTAGGAGGGCCAGCTCTGAAATGTTTTACTGATTACCGTTCAAAGACCCGAACTGGACGCCGATCGTCGCCGGTGGGAAGACATTTTAAGGAGGGTTCTGAACTGCTCCAATGTGGCATGTGGTGTTGATGTGTTGGGGGCTCAGGGGTGGAGTTTAAGTCCTGTCTCGCTGAGGAGGGCCCAGATCGAAGATTACTGAAGCCGGCTGTTCCGAACCCCGTAAGCACCCATACCCACCCCCCACCACCACCCCCCCCCCCCCCCCCCCCTCACACCCTCATCCCCCAAACCCATTTGCTCTTCCTTCTGATCACCTGACCCCCAAGTTTGTATCCAATGTGGGTTGGGCCGTCGGTAAGACCAAAGAACAGAACGGCAACCGAGCGAGGTTGGCTTTTTGACGTCCCTTCGATCAGTGGCTGGACCTGTTGCCAGTGTAAGGACAGGAGTCTTCATTCATGTGTTTCTGTGGGAGGCTTCAACTGAACGGATCTCAAGATGTCTGCCGCAGCATGGCCTGGTCACATGACTACAGGAAGCCCGAAGAGTCAATCGGACTGGTTACCTTTCAAAACCCCAAACAGGACCTTCTGCCGGTTGCAGTTCCCAAATATTTGCAGACGAGAAATAAAGAAAGAAGGTGCCGGAAAAATGCAGCAGGTCTGTCAGCATCTACAGACAGGAAAACAGAGTCCATACGAGGCTTCTTTGTACTCGAAACGTTACCTCTGTTTCTTTCTCCACAGATGCTGCCAGACTTGCTGAGATTAGGCAGACCCGTCTCTTTTTATTTCAGAACTCCGGCATCTGCATGGTTTTGCTTTTATTGTTGTCACAAAATTCAAATTCAGTGATTAAAATGCCTCAGTAACAATGGCCAGGAAACCATTGTGGATTGTCGTAAAAAGCCATCTGTGTGGAGATATCATGTTGTAATTCACCAACTGACCACTAAGAGTCTCATTAGTATAAGTGAACGTTAGAATCAGGTGACCTCAGACGAACTGGAGAGCTGGAAGAGAGAGGTTACTTGTGCATGGTCATACTGTTATTCATCTGTTTTGTATATAGTTTACCCAGAGTTATTGTTAATAAATCGTTTACAGCTTTAGCTGCAAGTGTTCTTGTTATATAAATCAGGCCATCCGACAAGAACATTACAATTTGGTTCACTAATGTCCCTTTAGGGAAGGGAATCTGCCTCCCTGACCCTGTCTGGCCAACATGTGACTAAAAATCCATGGCAATGCGGTTGATTCTTCACTAACTTCCTCCTACAACATATCATGTGCAAAATTTGGAATTGAGCCTCTGCAATGGGTTCCTTTATTCCTTCAACCACATTGCTGTGGGTCTGGAGTCATGTGTAGGCCAGACCAGGTAAGGACGGCAGATTTCCTTCCCTGAAGGACATTAGTGAACCAGATGGGTTTTTACAACAACCGATGATAGTTTCCTGCTCAATGTTACTGAGACTAATTAGTTTTCAATTCCGTATTCTTATTAATCGAGTTTAAACTTTTTGTAAGGTCACAAAGGAGTCCACATTGAGTAGTTTAAAGAAACTTTGTTTATTTACAATAACTGTGATGTACCTGGGCCTGTCGTCAGCATTCATGAACGACATTGACAGCAAACGCAACCCTAATTTAACACCAGTTCTAACATCTGGCTTAAAGGATAAGAAAGATAGACTGCCAATCATGATCTTCATCGAAGTGGTCATTTTTATACGGTGACAATCACTGAGAACCAAGAGCTTCAGCATCAAGTAATTGGACTTCAAATAAACCAAGGTGCTCTCTGTGCAAGCCCAGAAAGTCTTCAGTCAGAGCTGGATGGTCCTAAATATGAGTTAGATGGTCTTATGTATGGTCTGGAGATTATAGAGTTAGATGGCCTTCAGTATTAACTGAGGAGAAGCGATCTCCAGGTTGTTTTCTGTTTCTCCAATGTTTCAAGGTTTTCAATGTCAATAGATGTCAGTGTGATTGTGGTGACTGGTGCGACAGCTTTTCAAAAATGATTTGAAGCTCACTTCTGTATGTGACACAGTGTCTGAAATCAATGCCACATTAATATTAACCAGAAACGAAACTTGACTAGTTATATAAATATTGTGGCTACAAGAGCAGGTCAGAGGCTGGGAATCTCACGGTGAGTAACTCCCCTCCTGACTCCCCAAAGCCTGTCCACCATCTACAAGGCACAAGTCAGGAGTGTGATGGAATACTCTCCACTTGCCTGGATGAGCGCGGCTCCAACAACACTCAAGAAGCCCAACGCCATCCAGGACAAAGCAGCCCTTCCACAAACAATCATTCCCACCACCGCCAGTGCACAGTAGCAGCCGTGTGTACCATCTACAAGATGCACTGCAGGAACTCGCCAAGGCTCCTCAGGCAGCACCTTCCAAACCCACGACCGCTACCATCTAGAAGGACAAGAGCAGCAGATACCTGGGAACCCCACCACCTGGAGGTTCCCCTCCAAGTCACTCACCACCTGGACTTGGAAATATATCGCCCGTTCCTTCACTGTCGCTGGGTCGAAATCCTGGAGCTCCCTCCCTAACAGCACTGCGGGTGTACCTACACCACACGGACTACAGCGGCTCAACACTTTCTCGGGGGACAATTAGGGATGGGCAATAAATACTGGCCTAGCCGGTGACACCCGCACTCGGGGAAATAATTTTTAAATATTCCCTGAGCTGATCTTTCCAACGCCATTTCATTACAAACGTTACTGCTCCACCACATTGAATATTGCAGTTATTGAATATTACAGTGTTATTGTCTATTTATGATGCAGTGTCGTGAGAGAACTTTCCATATCACTTGAGGCTGACCTCATTTTCTCACATGTTCTCAATATTTATTCGAAAATAAGACAATGGCTCCACTGCTGAATCTTGTGCCTTTCAGCAATCAGCAGAAGTTCGAGGTGCCTACACCTGCCCGACAACAGCCAAGGAAATACCCTGTGAAGATAGTGCACCTGTGAGGAACAGGTGAATCGTGCCAGATACATGTTGGAGGGCAAAGGATCAGCTAAACTTGGGACAGACCAAGCGGGCGCCCTTGGGACACACACCAGGTTACCAACTCCAGGCAGAGGTGTTCCTGGAGGCTTTGTCACATGATACCCCACACAAATCCTGACATGTCCCTCCTCACGGTTCCTCACCTCCCCAGGAGTAATTGGAACGCAGGTTCCGTTGCCTGATCGGCTGAATTGTGGCTGTCAATCAATCACCATTTTCTTTATCCATCCCCTTTACCTTGATAAAAGTGTTCAAAGAAAAGCTGAACGTAGGAACAGGACTAGGCCATTCAGCCCGTCGAGTTACTCCACCAATCAATATGATCGTGGATGATCAGACACTTTTACACCCACTATCCCCATAACCCTTCGCGTTATTGATTTTTAAAATAAGTTTAGAGTCTCCGATTTTTTTTTACTGCAATTAAGGGGCTAAATTTAGCGTGGCCAATTCACCTATCCTGCACATGTTTGGGTTGTGGGGGCGAAACCCACGCAGGCACAGAGAGAATGTGCAAACTCCACACGGACAGTGACCCGGGGCCGGGATCGAACCCGGGTCCACAGCGGCGCGAGGCAGCAGTGCTAACCACTGCGCCACCCTGCCGCCCACGCTTTCGATTTCTGCTTCACCGATGTCCTTTAGGGGAGGAAATCTGCCATCCTGACCCGGTCTGGCCTACGTGTCACTCCAGATCTACAGCAGTGTGGGTGACTCTTAACTGCCCCTTCAAAGGGCAATTGGGGATGGGCAATAAATGCTGGCATAGCCTGTGACACCCACGTCCCATGATCGAATAAAAAAGAGCATACTCAATGATTGAGCTCCCTCCCCCCCCCCACCACGATAGAGAATTCCAAAGATTCACAAACCTCTGTGTAAAGAAATCACCCCTGAGTGGCAAGCCCCTTATTTTGAAATTGTGCCCCCTGGTTCTAGACTCCCCAACCAAGGGAAACATCTTACCTACATTCACCCTGTGTATTCCTTTAAGTTTTGATTTGATTTGATTTATTATTGTCACATGTATTAGTATACAGTGGAGAGTATTGTTTCTTGCATGCTGTACAGACAATGCATACCGTACATAGGGAAGGAAGGAGAGAATGCAGAATATAATGTTACAGTTATAGCAAGGTGTAGAGAAAAGATCAACTTAATACGAGGTCGGTCCATTCAAAAGTCTGATGGCAGTCGGGAAGAAGCTGTTCTTGAGTCGGTTGGTATGTGACCTCAAACTTTAGTATCTTTTTCCTAACGGAAGAAGGTGGAAGAGAGTATGTCCGGGGTGCGTGGGGTCCTTAATTATGCTGGCTGCCTTTCCGAGGCAGCGGGAATTGTAGACCGAGTCAATGGATGGGAGGCTGGTTTGCGTGATGGACTGGGCTACATTCACGACCTTTTGTAGTTTCCTGTGGTCTTGGGCAGAGCAGGATCCCATACCAAGCTGTGATACAACCAGAAAGAATGCTTTCTGTGGTGCATCTGTAGAAGTTGGTGAGGGTCGTAGCTGACATGACAAATTTCTTTAGTCTTCTGAGAAAGTAGAGTCGTTGGTGGGCTTTCTTAACTATAGTGTCGGCATGGGGGGACCAGGACAGGCTGTTGGTGATCTGTACACCTAAAAACTTGAAGCTCTCGACCCTTTCTACTTCGTTCCCATTGGTGTAGACAGGGGCATGTTCTCCACTATGCTTCCTGTATTTTGTAGGTTTCAATGAGATCACCTCTTATTCTTCGAAACTCTAGGGAATACAGGCTCAATTTGCCCAATCTCTCTTCATAAGACAGTGTCGTCATCGCCGGAACAAGTCTGGTGAATCTTCGTCGCACTCCCTCTGAGATAAGGGGACTAAAACTGCACACAGCACTCCAGGAGCGGCCTAACCAAGCTTCTGTACAATTGAAGCAAGGCCTCACTGCACCTGTACTCAAATCGCCTTGCAATCAAGGCTAACATTCCATTAGCTTTCCTAAAAGCAAGAACAGAGGACGCCGGTGAAACTCGGCGGGTCTTCCAGCATCTGTTAAGAGAGAATCAGAGTTAATGTTTGGAGTCCTTTGACTCTTCTTCAGAACTGGAGGGAGGCAGGATGTGTTAGAGCTGTGGAAACTGCAACAAGGAGTAGCAAATTTAAGACAGATAGATGGCCTGGTGTGAGGGGCGGTTGTATTGAGGCATTACGTGTATGGGATAAAAGGCGGGGGGAGGGGGGGTTATGGAGAGGAAAGCTCAAAATCTAAAGTTGATTAACCTAATGAGAGGGACTGAGGACAATGTTCCTTCTGCTAGTGGTGGAGTTTATGGGGCGGAGGGTTGAGAGGGCTGGGTACCCAGTGACTTACTCCGAATGGCAGTAGTTGTTGCACTTTCTGGCTTCCATGGGTAGGCAGGCATCTGATATGAGACAATTTCATTCACATTTTGCTCAACTCACACAAATCTGAAAAAGACACAAACTCTTCCCAAACTCATCTTTACACACTCAATTCACTCTCGCCTACTTCAGCCAATGCTTTCCTTACACCTCCTCCGTCCGAAACACCGCTCATTAATACATCGCACAACAGCATTCTTACACACTTAACACCACTCTTAAATATCTCACAAAACAGCATTCTTACACACAACACAGACACTGTCAAATATCTCGTACAACACCATCCTTACACACTCAAAATCACACTTAAATCCCTCACAGAACACCATTCTAAAAACCTGAAATACCTCACACAACAATCCTTTCACACCCAAAATCATTCTTTAATACATCACACAACAACATAAGACATAGGAGCAGAATTAGGCCATTCAGCCCATCAGGTCTGCTCCGCCATTCAATCATGGCTGATATTTTCTCACCCCATCCTCCTGCCTTCTCCCCATAACCCCTGATCCCCTTATTAATCAAGGACCTATCCCTCTCTGTCTTAAAGACACTCAGTGATTTGGCCTCCACAGCCTTCTGCGGCAAAGAGTTCCACAGTTTCACCACCCTCTGGCTGAAGAAATTCCTCCTCATCTCAGTTTTAAAGGATCGTCCCTTCAGTCTGAGGCTGAGCCCTCGGGTTCTGGTTTTTCCTACAAGTGGAAACATCCTCTCCACGTCCACTCTATCCAGGCCTCACAGTATCCTGTAAGTTTCAATAAGACCCTCCCTCATCCTTCTAAACTCCAATGACTACAGACCCAGAGTCCTCAACCGTTCCTCATATGACAGGTTCTTCATTCCGGGGATCATTCTTGTGAACCTCCTCTGAACCCTTTCCAAGTCCAGCACATCCTTCCTTAGATACGGGGCCCAAAACTACTCACAATACTCCAAATGGGGTCGGACCAGAGCCTTATAGAGCCTCAGAAATACATCCCTGCTCTTGTATTCTAGCCCTCTCAACATGAATGCTAGCATTGCATTTGCCTTCCTAACTGCTGACTGAACCTACATGTTAGCCTTAAGAGAATCTTGAACTAGGACTCCCAAGTCCCTTTGTGTTTCTGATTTCATTGAATCATAGAATTTACAGTGCAGAAGGAGGCCATTTGGCCCATCGAGTCTGCACCAGCTCTTGAAAAAAGCACCCTACTTAAGCCCACATCTCCCATAACCCACTAACCCCAGTCCAACCTTTTTGGACACTAAGGGCAATTTAGCATGGCCAATCCTCCTAACCTGCAGATCATTGGACTGTGGGAGGAATCCGGAGCACCCGGAGGAAACCCACGCAGACACGGGGAGAACAAAGCCTTTTCCCATTTAGAAAAGTCTATGCCTCCATTCTTCCTACCAGAGTGTATAAATTCACACTTTTCCACATTGTATTTCATCTGCCACTTCTTTGCCCACTCTCCTAGCCTGTCCAAGACCTTCTGTAGCCCCTCTGCTTCCTCAATACTACCTGCCCCTCTACAGATCTGTGTATCATCTGCAAACTTAGCAACAGTGGCTTCTTCCAGATCATTAATGCATGTTGTGAAAAGTTGTGGTCCCAACACCGATGGTGAGGTACACCGGCTGCCATCCTGAAAAAGACCCATTTATCGCTACGCACTCAACACCACTCTTTTTTTGAAAATGTTTTATTAAAATTTGAACATTTCATACAAAATTACATTAAAAAATACAAACAACAACCCTTAACAACCAAAATCCAGAAAAACCCTTCAAACGAAGGAACAAGACACCCCCCCCCCCCGCCCAGTGTATTCACCCCTCCCCTTCTTATACCCTCCCTGTCATCCCACCCACCCTTTAACAGCTACCAGTGACCAACCCTCTGAAATACAATATAAACAACTGCCATCTCCGACAGAATCCCTCGCTCGACCCGTCCACGGTATATTTGACCTTCGTGAGGTGCGGAAATTCCATCAAATCCTCTAACCACGCCAAAGCACTCGGAGGCGTCACCAGCCTCCAACCCAGCAGGATCCGCCTCCACGCCATCAACGAGGTGAAGGCCAGGACATCCGCCCACACACCCGTCCAAACCTCCGGCACCTCCGAAACCCCAAACATAGCCACCAAAGGACAGGGTTCCTTATGTAAGACTGCTGGCATTTTGTTAAAAAAACGACCCCCCCCCAAAAAAAACCCCAATTTGGAACAGGAGCAGAACGTGTGTGTGGTGTGCGGGCCCTCTCGAGCAGCACTCACGCCTATCCTCCACCCCCTCAAGAAACCGGCTCATCCTCGCCTTAGTGAGGTGCACTCGAAGCACTACCTTGAGTTGTATCAGGCTCAGTCTCGCACACCGCGACATGCCGTTCGCCCTCCGCAGCATCTCACTCCACACCTCCTCCTCCAGTATGGGTCACAATCCCTCCACCCATTTACCCCTTCCACCGAACCCAAATCTTCCCCTTCGATCCGCTCATATGTTCCGATCCAGAAAAGGAGAGGATCCTCTCCAATAAGGAAGATGGCAACACCACCAGAAAATCTGAGAACATCCTTTTCACCAAGCTCCGTACCTGGAGATACTTCTACACGTCTGCGCCTGCCAGCCCAAATTTCTCCTTCAATTCCTCCAGGCTGGCAAACAGCCCTTCCAGGAATAAATCACTCGCTCTCTCCTGCCCTTTCCATGTTCCAAATGCGGCGTCCAGCCTTGCCGGTTCAAATGGGAGCCAGCTTTGAGGGCGCCCCCAATTTAAAATGCTGGTGAAATTGCCTCCATATCTGTAACGTAGACACCACCTCTGGGTTCGCCGAGTACCTTGCCAGTGTTACCAATGCTCCCAAACCTGTCCCTCTGCATGACCCAGACTCCATCTGAACCCACAGAGCTCCTGGGTCCCCGTGACACCCCAGCACCGTCCCGGCATTGGCTGCATTGGGCGGCATCGCAGCTCAGTGGTTAGCACCACTGCTTCACAGCGCCCGGATCCAATTCCCGGCTTGGGTCACTATCTGTGTGGACGTTCTCCATGTGTCAACATGGGTTTCCTCCGGGTGCTCCGGTTTCCTCCCACAAGTCCCCAAAGGCGTGCTTGTTAGGTGAATTGGACATTCTGAATTCTCCCTCTGTGTACCCGAACAGGCGCCGGAATGTGGCGACTAGGGGCTTTTCACAGTAACTTCATTGCAGTGTTAATGTAAGCCTACTTGTGACACTAATAAAGATTATTATCAAGTAATAAAGATTATTATTATATAACAAGTTTGGCAGTGCCAAACCCCCTAACTATCTGTCCCTCTGAAGAATTCCCCTCCGAGTTCTCAGGATCTTACCTGCCCAAATAAAGCCAGAGATAAACTGCTCGACCCTTCGGAAAGAAGACTTAGGCAGGAACACCGGGAGACGCTGAAATAAAAACAGAAATCTCGGCAAGATTCTCATCTTAACCAATTGGACACGGCCCACCAAAGATCGTGGGAGATTATCCCACCTCTGCAGGTCCGACTTAACTCTACTCACTAAACTCGTATAGCTCAGCCTCCGGAGCCAGAAACCTGGACCCCTGAGTATAGAAAGCTGGTCCCCGCCAACCGAACCTGGAACCTCCCCAGTCTGGTTCCCCTCCCCAACCCGCCAACCACAAAATATTCGCTCGTCCCTATGTTCAACTTATAAAGGACCCAAAGGTCTGCAAAATACCCATGTTCCCCATAGACGACCCCAGGTCCTCCCGTACAGCAGCAACTCATCTGCATATAACGATACCCTATGCTTCCCCTGCCCACACCACTCAACAATCCCGCTCTCTGCATTCGAGGCCCTCAAAGCAATGGCCAACGGCTCAATCACCAGCGCAAAGAACAGAGGAGACACGGAGCACCCCCAATGCAGTTGGAAAGACCCCGAGCTCACGGTGTTCATACAAACGATAGCGAACAGGGTCGCATACAGCAGCCGTACCCATGACACAAACCCAGGACCAAGCCCAATCTTCTCCAATACCACCAAGAGGTACCCCCACTCGACTCGGACAAATGCCTTCTCCCCTTTCAATGACACAATTATCTCAGTTTCCAGCATGGCCATCGGGGTAAACGCCTCATTCAACAACCGCCTTACATTGGACGACTGTTTCCGTCCCTATACAAACCCCATCTGGTCTTCCCCCATTATCTCCGGGAGGCAAGACTCCAGCCTTAACGCTAACACCTTGGCCAATAACTTGGCATCCACATTCAGCAGTGAGATCCAACGATTCGACCCGCACTCTGTGGGGTCCTTGTCCTTTCTCAGGAGCAGAGTGATGGATGCCTGACCCAGCGTCTCCGGCAGGGAAACCTGCACCAAATAGTCCCTAAACATACCCAACTGGTCCAGAAACGTCTTATAAAATTCCATCGGGAGCCCATCTGGCCCCACTGCCTTCCCTGCCAGCATATGCCTCAATGCTGCCTGAATCTCCTCCAGGCCCAGCGGTGCCATCAGGATCTCCCATAATTCTTCCCCCACTTTGGGAACTCCAAACCCCCCCCCCCAAGACCTCCGCCATTCCCCTTCTGTCCTCTGCCAGCTCCGACCGATACAGCCTCTCGTAAAAGGCCCTAAACACTCCCTTCACCTTATCTGGCGCGGAGACCAATCTATCCTCTAAATCCGGGGCGGCACGTTGGCACAGTGGTTAGCACTGCTGCCTCACAGCTCCAGGGATCCGGGTTCAATTCCGACCTCGGGTGGCTGTCTGCGTGGAGTTTTCTTTCTCCCCGTGTCTGCGTGGGTTTCCTCCGGATGCTCCAGTTTTCCCCCCCACACTCCAAAGATATGCAGGTTAGGTAGATTAGCCATGCGAATTGCCCCCTAGTGTCCAAAGGGTTAGGTGGGGTTGTTGGGTTACGGGGATGGGGTGGAGGTGTGGGCCTAGGTGGGGGGCTCTTTCAGAGGGTCCGTGCAGACCCGATGGGCTGAATGGCCTCCACCTGCACTGTAGAATTTCTAGATCATCCATAATCTCCTAGAATCCCTAACCTGCACAATCTCCTGCCGCAGCAGCTGGTGAAGCAAGAGTTGGTTGGCCTTCTCCTGGGCCTTCTCCCCCTACTCGTGCACTGCCCCTTTCGCCCGCCTCAATTGCCGCAGTGCACTGATGGTGGACAGCAGGCCAAACTGCATTTGCAGTCTTTCCCTGCACGCCAAAAGCTTTAGGGTCGGGTCCCTCGCTTATCTACGACCCACCTCCAGGATTTAATCCTCCAGTTTCTGTCGCTCCTCCCTCGCTTCCCCGTCCACATGTGCCTTATACCCTACGATCTCTCCTCTGATCACCGCCTTCAGTGCCTCCCACAAAGTCGAGGGTGCAACCATCCAGTTATCACTGTGCTCCACCTAGTCCCGTATGGCCCCATTACTGCCCCCCATGACCCTGGCCTCAAGACAAATCCCCCCCCATCGACCTCCATGAAAAAGGAGAACAAAGGCAAAATTGCAATATTTACAACCAGCCCGACCCTGATTTCACACACAAAATCCCACCAGCCCTCCTCAAGCCAGTCCCGGTCCTTTGTCCTTGATGAAGGCCACAGCCTGCTCCGCGGAGCGTGTCAAAGTAGAGATCCTTCGAGTCCATCGTGACTCTCAGCCTTGCTGGATACACCACCCCGAACTGCACACCCTTACTGTACAGCACCACCCTCGCCTTATTGAAGCCACCCGCTGCTTCGCCAGTTCGATACCAACATCCTGATAGATGCGCATTGTGTGTCCGTCCAATCAATGTGCGCCGATTCCTCTTGGCCCACTCCAGGACCCGCTCCTCCCTCTGAAAGCAGACAATCATCGCCCGTGGTGACTGATTCCAGACTCACTGCCCAATTGGATGATGTTTGACTGCCAGCCAGTCTTTGTCTTCCCATTTTGAATATTTTTTTATTTCCGGTGAAGAGAAATGGCCAAAGAAAATGACAAAAAAAAAAATATGTTTATGGTCCTGGAGATTGCGCTTCAGTCGATGGAGATTCCAGGCCAGTCCTGGAGGGTTGGCAACCCTAATCCCTGTAAACCCCTCCAGCCTTCCAACCGCCCAACTCGCGCACAGAGATCTGCAATTTTCAAATACTGGGCTTGTGCAATCACCTTCCCCTTTCTCAGCATCATCAGAATCTATAATTCGCTTCCTCCACCACTGAGGGGCAGCCGTGTGCACCATCTACAAGATTAGCCGCAGGAACGCACCAAGGTTCCTGAGGCAGCACCCTCCAAACCCACGACCTCTACCATCTAGAAGGACAAGAGCAACAGAGACCTGGGAACCCCACCGCCTGGAGAGTCCCCTCCAAGTCACTCACCACCCTGACTTGGAAATGTATCGGCCGTTCCTTCGCTGTCGCCGGGTCAAAATCCTGGAGCTCCCTCCCTAACAGCACTGTGGGTGTACCTACACCACAGGGACTACAGCCATTCAAGAAGCAGCTCACCACCACCTTCTCAGGGGGCAATTAGGGATGGGCAATACATGCTGGCAGAGCTAGAGACACCCACATCCCGTGAATGAATTTAAAAAATAAGGTCACTGAACACGTTGAAATATTTCAGCTGATCAGAGAGAACCAGTGTGGGTTTATAAAAGAAATGAAAGTGAAAATGGCTGATTGTCACAAATAGGCTTCAAATTAAGTTACTGTGAAAAGCCGCTAGTCGCCACAGTCCGCCACCGCCTGTTCGGGGAGGCTGGTACGGGAATTGAACCGTGCTGCTGGCCTGCCTTGGTCTGCTTTCAAAGCCAGCGATTTAGCCCTGTGCTATACCAGCCCCTATAGGTCATGTCCAGTGAACTTGATTGAATCTTTTGAAGAGGTGGCTGGAGTAGCGGACAGCGGATTGTTGTATGATCAGCCGGTCTCACAAAGAGGTTCTGAGTCTTGTATGGGTGAACATTAACTATTTGGTTATAACACGTAATGATGTCCATATATACAGGGTAGAGACCAAACGATGAGCTAACTCCATGCTTACTTCAACACAGGTCTCTGTCCCGTTCACAACTGTCTCAGGTCAAGTGTCCCTTCACATCACATTGTGGACAGTCCTGTTTCCCAGTCCCACATTAACCCTTGCTACACCAGACACCTTTATACTACCGAAATGTCAGCACGGCACGGCGGCGCAGCTGTTAGCACTACTGCCTCACGGCGCTGAGGTCCCCGGTTCGATCCCGGCCCCGGGTCACTGTCCGTGTGGAGTTTGCACATTCTCCCCCGTGTCTGCGTGGGTTTTGCCCCCACAACCCAAAGGTGTGCAGGGGAGGGGGATCAGGAGGGGAGGACATGGTCCCAGGTGTTGCCACTGGTCCTGTGTAACGTCAGAACACCAAACAGCACCACAGGCCTGAGTCCATTTGGAGTAATTACAAGGAGACCCATGTCCTTACCAGGAACTATTGACCTGCGTAAAGCTGATTGTCATACAGTGAGTGGCACAGGGGTTAGCACAGTTGCTTCACAGCGCCAGTGTCCCAGGTTCGATTCCCAGCTTGGGTCACTGCCTGTGTGGAGTCTGCACGTTCTCCCCGGGAACAGGCCGAGCTGCTAGGCTGACCCCCCGCCCCCCCCACGGGACTGGGACCCCACCCCACCGCAACCCCCCCCCCCCCCCCAGCCCACACAAACTCCCCCCCAGCCCACACAAACTCCCCGCCCAAACAGCCGCCACCCACCGGCGGACAACCCAGGGCAACACCCATGGCAGCCCCCATCAAGGGCAGTGCCAGCCAACGGTAGCCATGGCATCAGGGATGGGTAGCAGGGCCGGTGAGCCCCATAGTGCCAGCCATCCCTGCCGGCAGGGGTGAAGGAATGGGAGGGAAGAACATGAGGAGGCGGAGGCAGCAGTGCCGTCGCTGGGGTCCGGTGGGTGATAGACGGGATGCAAAAGTGGTTCCACTCGATGCACGTTCAGCTGGTCTGTGACCATCAGCTGCGCATCGTACACGCCTGTGCCCGATACATGTGCATGACTGTGCCAGGCTGAGGAACGCCGCTGTAATGTCCAGGTGGCTCTGGCACATGGTTGCCTGGGAGAGGGCAGCCCTGACCCGAGCCTCGGTCCCCGCCTGCACAGAACGCCCCGGGCACTCGACATGCTGACCGACACCACCCCCTGCTCCGGCACGCGGATGGAATCCTCCGCCTGCGCCCACAGCTGCTGGATGCCCGCCGTCATCCCCTCCGGTAGTCACTGGGTCTCTGACAGCACCTGCACTGTGGCTGGGACTGGATGTTCCAGAGGCCCGGGACCCGTCTGGGCGGCAGCTGGTTCCTGGGGCCGGCCGGCCCTCAGACCGCCCGGCCCCTCGGCTGCTCCTACCTCCGCCTGCTGTGCTGGATGTGATGTGTGGTGCGCGCCAGATAGTGTCCCAGGAGCCTCTTCACTAATGTGCCCAACCGAGGTGGTGGTCTCTGGGATGTTGGAGGATGGAGGAGACAGCTGTGGCGGAAAGGCCGTGTCCTCCTCCGACCCGAGCTCCGGGGTGTCCCGAGTCTCGGGCGGAGGGCTGGCGTTCAGGCTGCTCTCCCCGCCGGTGCTCGGCCGTCTGGGGGGGGCACCGGCTCTAGCACTGGCTGGGGGCGGGGGGCTCCGGATGGACCGGCCCTGCCTCCGGCAGGTACTGTAAGACACAAGACGACCTGTATGGTTAGACAGCGGGCCGGGGGGGAAGTGATAGCGGGGTGCGGGTTGAGGGGGATGGGAGGGTGAGGGGGATAGAGGTGTGTGGGGTAAGGGGGTGAGGGCGGTGGAGGTGGTGAAGGGGGTGGGAGGGCGTGTATTGAGGAGGGTGGGGTGTGTGGAGTGAGGGGGGTGATCGGGGGTGGGGTGAGGGGGATGGGAGGGTGAGGGGGATAGAGGTGTGTGGGGTAAGGGGGTGAGGGCGGTGGAGGTGGTGAAGAGGGTGGGGGGTGTATTGAGGAGGGTGGGGTGTGTGGAGTGAGGGGGGTGATCTGGGGTGGGGGTTGTTGTGGGGGGGCCCGCACATGTAGTCATAGAGATCCGCAACTAAGCAGGGGGGTATCACTTGCTCGCCCGCCGCCAAACCCCGCCTCAGCAACCTCCCTTTCCTTCGGTCCGCCGTCCAGTGCCCTCTGCTCGGGCGCAGTAAGGAGATCTGGTGGTCCCCCTCCGGTCCTTTCCCACTCTTGGCGGCCTTCCTCCCGGCCCAGGGTACAGGGTCACCCGCCTCTCCTCCACGGCGTCCGGGAGGGTGCCCAGCTCAGCGTCCCTGAACCGTGACGTTGCTCTCCTTCAGCCACCTTGTCGGCTGGGACGGTGTGTGTGTAGGGGGGGGGGGGGGGGGGGGGTCGGTTAAGTGCGGCTGCGGCGTGTGAGCCTCATGCGCGCCGATCACGGACACGGTCGAATCCGGCAACGGTCTCCATGGAATTGATTGTGTTCCGCGTGGCGAGGGTGCGAGCCCACTTAAAAGTAGCGGCTGTTCCGCCATTTTTCCTGTCGTAAAACGCCCCTGCGTCCACGCCAGCATCAGCACTTAGTCTCAGAAACGGAGAGTCGAGCCCTCTGTCTTTCATACAGACAGGTTACGCACTGCCCGTACAAACATTTTCATAGTCAGCGGTCCCTCGGTGCCTGGAGCAACATTTGCAGCATTCCCCTGGGGCTTACTTTCCTGAATCTACAATGATTTTAATCAAATCCTGTCCTTGTGTTGTTTTGCGGGCGGGATCATTCCAGCTGTGAGAGGGGCTTGGTGTGGGCGCTCTGGGGGCACAGCTCCGAACACAGGTAATAAACATTGGTTTTTTAGTGGCTGCCTGACATTTTACTCGAAGCTGTACATGTGTAAACTTCATTCATGTGGAATTATTGTGCCTTAATAACGCAGGGTCCCCAGACAGGGCTGTATGGATATTGAGAAACTACACAACCCCCAGGGACACAAATCTACCAGCTTTTGAGTTTTTATTGCGATCGTTTTCTTTCTGCAGCAATCTAATATGAAAATGACCTTCTATAAATATCCTGAGTCTCGGTGAGCTTCTGATGTTTTAGACAGTTCAATGCTTTTTTTTTTTCTCTTTCACAATCGAGGCTGACACTCCTGGTGCCGTACTGAGGGCGTGCTGCCCCGACAGCACCTCCTGATGGTGATGTTAAGCCCAGGCCCTCCCAGGTCCCACTGATAAGACACCGAGGCATCATTTCAAAGTACAGCAGGGGCATTGTCCCCGGCGCCCTGGGCAATCTTTATCCCTCTGCCCAAAATCACTACAACCAGATTATCTGGCCATTGTGTCACTGCGTCTGTGAAATGCGGCTGTGCAGCCATTGGTTGCTACGTGGTGGAGCACAATCGGAGTTGGATGTCAAAAGCACGCAGTTGACTGAATTAGAATCGCAATTAGCCGGCACGGAGAGATTGGGGAAATTCTCTCCTTGGAGCAGAGAAGCTGCGACCGGTGCAGCTTGTCAGCCCTGTGCATGCGCAGCCTGGGACCCGGCCATTCTTCGGCAGTTTTCCATGCGATCTGCGGGTATTCCACGTGACGCCGGTGCTAGATTTTCCCATCGTGCATCACCCGTGGATTCTCCATTGGCGCCTTCTTCTGTGCTGTAAATAACAAACAAACAAACAATAACAAACAATAACACAAAGAAGGGTTCAGCCCATTGAAAGCCCCAGCCGCACCGGAAAACATGGTGCCAGCCGTGGTGGAACCCTAACCCGCTCACTTCGACCCCACAGCCCAGCCCCTGGCCACCCCCCACCACTCCCCCCAGCCCATAGCCCCCCAGGCCAGCGGCACGGATCCCGGATGAGTGTGGCGGCGCTGGGCATTGTCCGCAGCCGACACGCGGGGTTCCCTACTGCTCTTCTCCCACAGCCCTGCAAAATCTCCCATTTCAAGTTACGATTGAATCTTCTTCCCCTTCCTTCAATCCACAGTCAGTGCCCTCCACAGAACGGGTGCAGTTTTCTTCAACTTAATCCAAGAGAGGTGACTCATTACAGTTTAAACTAGCAAACAGGTTTTTATAAGGACACAGTTCACACCGAGTAAAGTAAGAACAAAGATATATACACTACCCGGTAGATCCCTACTGGGTTCCTCTCTGGTCGGTGTCATGTTCTTGATCTATGGCCAATAGAACATCTAGTTCTTGACTAGTTAAAGTAATTTATTATAAAACAAATACGTGCTAAAGATAACTATATTAAATATATTACATACTACGAATACTAATAAATTATCCTGGAGCTACTGCAAGTATGACTATCCACCAACACGACTAACTCCCAACTCCCTGAGGAACACATGGTAGATTTACACTGCCAGCTGCTGGTCGGAGGTCGTGTATATCATTATATACATTGTAGCTTGTGCATATCATCACAGTCAGTGCCTTACTAGCCGCCCTTAGATACAGTGGGTAATTGAGATACTCCGCAAGGAGAACAGGGAAGACAAGAATTCCCACCCCGTAGGTTGTGCATGGGATATTACACAGGTAAAGCCTCTGAATTCACATTGGTTAGCACTGTTGCC
Organism: Scyliorhinus torazame; assembly: GCF_047496885.1. Taxonomy (NCBI): domain Eukaryota; kingdom Metazoa; phylum Chordata; class Chondrichthyes; order Carcharhiniformes; family Scyliorhinidae; genus Scyliorhinus; species Scyliorhinus torazame. Next base: position 32,436,177 of record NC_092733.1, on the reverse strand, counting down.
TCACAGCGCCAGGGAACCGGGTTCGATTCCGACCTCGGGTGACTGTCCGTGCGGAGTCTGCACGTTCTCCCCGTGTGTGCGTGGGTTTCCTCCGGGTGCTCCGGTTTCCTCCCACAGTCCAAAGATGTGCAGGTTAGGTGGATTGGCCGTGATAAATTGCCCTTAATGTCCAAAAGGTTGGGTGGGAGTTACAGGGATAGAGTGGGTGCCTGGGTAGGGTGCTCCTTCAGCGGGTCGGTGCAGACTTGATGGGCCAAATAGCCTCCTTCTTGGGATTCTATGATTCTATGAATTCTCACCCTGACGTGTGAAGTAGAAGTAGAAGGATATTTATTAACCCAGTCTTATAACTAACTCTGACCTTCCCCGTTGATGGTTTGTATGTTTCTGGGACGCCTATGGAGCATCTCAATTAATCTAAACCTTCAATTGTGACAATCGCACGTGTGTACGATGTTTTATAAGTGCAAGTCTTTCTTTCAAAAATCTTGTTATTTGTCTCTCTCTCTCATTCTTATCTGACGCACTGCCAAACGCTTTGCGAAGAGACCGATCACTATGGGAACTTGACAGGTTTACCTGAGCAAGATAAAATGCAGTCACATTGAGAGTATGGTTAAGACTAAAGCACGGTAGCACGGTGGCTGGCACAATTACTTCACAGCTCCAGGGTCCCAGGTTCGATTCCGGCTTGGGTCACTGTCTGTGCGGAGTCTGCACATCCTCCCCGTGTGTGCGTGGGTTTCCTCCGGGTGCTCCGGTTTCCTCCCACAGTCCAAAGATGTGCAGGTTAGGTGGATTGGCCATGATAAATTGCCCTTATTGTCCAAAATTGCCCTTGGTGTTGGCTGGGGTTACCGGGTTATGGGGATAGGGTGGAGGTGTTAACCTTGGGTAGTGTGCTCTTTTCAAGAGCCAGTGCAGACTCGATGGGCCGAATGGCCTCCTTCTGCGCTGTAAATTCTATGAGACAAGTGAATGTAGTCAGAACTGCTCAACTCCCGAACCCAAATCAGTCCTGTCCACCTTGACTGCAGGCAAGATTCCTTCATTTATTCCACCCTTCGCCTCATCACAGCGCCAAAATACTCCGCCTCAACAACTCGCCTTAACTTCCAACAACTGCTCCCTTTTCAGGGGTGAGGTTGGCGCAGTGGTAATGAGACTGGGCTAGAAATCCCGCGACCCGGGGCTAATACTTGGAGGGCACGCGTGGGTCCAAACCCCACCATGGCAGCTGAAACGGCTGAGCAAACCTCTGAGTCCAAGGGCAAATACTGGCCCAGCCAGGGGTGCCCACGTCACCTGAAAGAATGAAGGAAAAAGACCCTAAAAGGATGCTGAGCCTGAGATTGGCTAACTTGGTAACACACGAAATGGTGCAGTTACCACCCACTCAGGGAACACGTGGATTCATGATAGATTTCAGCACAGAGAGTCCAAATCTATATTACTTATTATTATTGGGGTCTCTTTTTTGGGTTCCATAGCAGCATCTCCACCTCCCATAAGGCCAATTTCCTGCCACACTCAGCGGTAATCAGCGGTTTGCATTTACATAGCGCCTTTCAAAATAGTAAAACCTCCCACGGTGCTCGACCGGAGTGTAGCCAGCTGTGTTAAGCTGCCGATGCATGGGAGGGGAGGGTTTATTGCCTTCAATTGCCCTTCTCTTCTCCCCCGTCTTGCTATCCCCCTCCGGGGCAGGATGCGCACTAATTGACAGATTGTTAAGGTCCAGGGTTTAGAGAACCCCAAAGTGTCTCATGGAGTTCACCTGACCCTTGACGTTGAATTTATTGTGGTTATGGGGAGCACACGGGCCTGGCTTTCAGGTGTTCTTCAACAGAGAGTTACAGTACGTTTAAATTAAAACAATGTTTATTTATGAAACCAGTTAACACTTTATAGACCCACGGTAAACATCTTTACAACTATCAACACCAATAAATCACCCAAAGAATACAGTACTCTACAGATAACCCTTAATAAATTCCCAAACAACATCCAGAAGACAAAAGACCCTTTTTAACGCAGAGATCAGGTTTAAATTCTCTAATGAGAGCAGTCATCCCTTTGAAATCACCCAAATGAACACTCTTTAGCTTGTCGAGAGATCCATGCACATCTGCTGGCTTTCACTGCAGCTCTTCTCTCTGAAAACGAAACGAAAAACTCACTCTGCAGCAGGCTGCTCAAAAACGAAAGTAAAAGCAGACAGACAGCCCAGCTCCACCCACACTCTGACATCACTGATAAACACCCATTTCTTAAAGACCCATTTCTTAAAGGTACTCTCACATGACAAGATCTGTAGGCTCCCTGGATCGTCGGTGTGAGGTAGCTGTACCCTCAGTCCCCACTGTTGTCACACTGACTTAGGGGAGAGTGGAAGAAGCACTCCCCGTGTACTTATTATGCCGGCAGCGCACACACGCCCGCGGTTTTCCCGACGGCGTGGGGCTGCCCACAATAGGAAACCCCACTGGCCGGCTGCCGGGGCGGAGAGTCCCGCTGCCGGCGGAGGCGCGCCGCACCCGAAAATGGGCGCAGCGGGACAGAGAATCCCGCCCCAGGTCTCTACACCTCCCCCCCCCTGTTAATATGTCCATTCACGTTGGCATGACGTGCACGTGGCAAGCAGAACGTGCCGGACGCAGGCAATGGGTATATCCCCCGGGGGAGGGGGGTGGGAGAGGGTTGTGCGTGGGCAGTACCCGGGCACTGCCCCCTTGACTGTTGAGTTGAACTATATGGATTCAACAGGGCACTCCTGGAACCATGTTGTGTTCTGCTTCTTCATGTAGCATAAGCTGCTTCCTTGATGTCTGCTCCGACAAAGGAAGGTTCAGACTTGGAGATAGGTTTAACACATTTATTGAACAGTTAACAATTCTCCTACTTGAGTTCGACTCTCCTGTTGATCATGCTATAGTAACTCAGTCTAACTAACCAGTCTGCTCTAATCCATGCGGTGGGTGTGATGCTTCCTGATCTGCCCCTGTCTCTCGGAGTGTCGCCTATGGAAAAGAGAAAGAGCATGTGTGCCCTGTCCATTTATATGGGTAGCCCCAAGTGGTAGTGTCACCTCTGGGTGTGTCCTGACTGCCCATTGGTCGTGTCCTATCTTACTGACCTACTGGTTCAATGTCTGTGTGTCATGATGTCTCTGGTGCTCCCTCTAGTGTATCTACATTAACCCCTTGTGTATTTACAGTGATGCATATCACCAAGGCAGTACCCGGGTACTGCCCCCTTGACATCATCCCCTAGCACCCCAATCTTTTACAAACTAAGTTGCTGATGTGGAAGTCTCAATCAGAGCTCGTCCTGTGAGCGCGATGACTTCTATTCATGTCTTTTTTTTACTAAGCCCCTAAAAACATGGCGGAGGCTACCAGCCCCAAACCACCGACATTGTTTCCGCCCGCTGCTTCACTCTGCCTAAAAATGAGAAAACTCTGCCCTCTACTGTATAATGTAGGAAACACAGCAAACAAATTGCTGATCAATTATAACATTGCTGGTTGACAGGTGAATGTTGTCCTGGATATTGGGAGAATTAATTAATTATTGAGAACTAATTAATAGCAAACTTTTATTAATGGTGACATGGGGGGGAGGATTCTCCAAATCCGAATGCCCGAAACATGTTTTCCGATGGGACCGAGAATCATAAAATTGCGATCAGCACCTGAAGTTGGCAGATGCCTGTCCGATTGCAATGCTCCGACCCCCACGCCCCCTGCTGGTGGCAGGATCGAGGCTCTTAATGCCCCATTTGTATCCATTTAGCTCCCGGCACCCTAATCTCCGGCCCTTTGTGAATCTCTGGTCTCCAGGGCTGGGAGTCACGCAGGCAGAGATTACCACAGGTCTCACCGAACATGGTTGGCCTGAAAAACCATTTGGGGGCCACCCTCCTCCACCCCCCCCCACATACAATGCACTACCCACCCACCCCTCCTCTACCAGACACCCCATTCCAACACCCCCCCCCCACCCCCCCGAGACTCCCAAAGCAGGAGAACCCCCCAACAGACCCCCCTTAATAAGGAGACCTTCCAGGGACCCGCTGAATAAGGAAACCCCCCATGGGACCTCCCTATTAAGAGATTTCCCCAGGGACCCCCTGAATAGGGAGACCCTCCCTAGGGATAGGGGACACACCCCATATACCCTCTAACTGAAGGAAGCCCCCCACAGGGACCCTCTAACTAAAGGAACCCCCATAGAGACCCCCTAACTAAAGGACCCTCCCCAAAGGGACCCTCTAACTGAAGGAAGCCCCCACACGGACCCTAAAACTAAAGGAACCCCCCACAGGGACCCTCTGATTAAAGGCCCCCCCCTCACAGGGATCCCATGACTAAAGCAATCCCATGACTAAAGGGCCCCTCCCACAAGGGTTCCCTGATTGGACCCCCTCCCCCAGAAAAGAGACCCCTGTGTGGAAGTTAGAGGGCCAGTCCAGACAGGGTAAATGAAAAACATTATAGCTGTAACACTTACCTGGAGGCTCCACATGTAAGTGTATTCCAGTCACTCAAGTGTCGGATTGCAATGCACTTACCACTCTTTGATGTGGTTGATGTTTAGGGTCTCAGCATTTAGAGTCACTCATCCATGAAGGGAGATGAATGAATAAAGGCTGCAGCTGTTTTTTGTAAGCTGTCAATCACAGCCCACTAATGGAAATGAATGAATGGCTTGCAGATAATGGATGGATGAGGGGTTAAAACACAATTCACAGCTGTTCTCCTTCCAGGAATGGACAGGTAAGTGTGGCAATTGTAATTGTTTTTACTGTCTGGACTGATCTCCAGTGTACAGATAGGGGTTTCTTTTTGGGTGGGGTGGTCTGTTGGGGGGAGGGGGTCTGTGGTGGGGTTACTTTAGTCAGGGGGTCCCTGTGGGGGGTCTCTTTAGTTAGGGGCTCTCTGTGGGGATTCCTTTAGTTAGAGGGTTCCTGTGGCGGAGTTTCTTCAGTTAGGGCAGCCCATGTGGGGGGTCTCCCTATTCATGGGGTCCCTGGAGGGGTCTTCCTAGTTAGGGAGTCCCTGAGAGGGGGGTCGGGTCACCCCGTATTTGGGGGAAGGTGGAGCACCCAGGCAATCCGGGGTGGGGAGCTGCTTTGCAGTGCTGGGGGTGTGGAGTGTTGGCCGGCTGCGGGACTTCGCAATCGGGCCTCCACTCAAATAGCAGGATCAATGGTAATGCCCAAGATGTTGATGGTGGAGATTCAGCGATGCCATTGAATGTCAAGGGAAGATGATTGGACGTCTCTTTGCAGATGGTCATTGCCTGGCAGTTGTGTGGTGCAAATGTAGCTTACCACTTGTCAGCCCAAGCCTAGATATTGTCCAGGTCTTGCTGCATTTGGGCATGGACTAATTCATTATCTGAGGAGTCGCGAATGGTGCTCAACATTGTGCAGTCATCCACAAACATCCCTACTTCTGACCTTATGTGGAAGGGAGGTCATTAATGAAGCAGCTGAAGAAGTTTGGGCCTAGATGCTACCCTGAGGAACTCCTGCAGTGATGTCCTGGTGCTGAGATGATTGACCTCCAGTCACCACAACCATCTTCCTTTGTGGCAGGTATGACTCCAACCAGTGGAATTCCCATTGACTTTAGTTTTGCCAGAGGTCCATGATGCCACATTTGGCCGAATGCTGCCTTGATGTCAAGGGCGGTTACTCTCATCTCTTGAGTTCAGCTCTTTTGTCCATGTTTAGACCAAAGCTGTTATGTGGTCAGGAGCTGAGTGGCCCTCACAGAAACCAAAACTAAGCATCATTGCTCTTTAAGTAACATTTGATTGCACAGAGCCACAGCCCAGCTCCACCCACACAATGACATCGCTGAAGCCATGTGATAAGACAAAAACATTTCTTAAAGGGACACTCACATGACAGTAGCCCTTCAGTATTTTGAAGTATAATGACCGACATGACAGTAAACAAAGCTTAGATTATACGGACCATAATCCGTTTGCGTTTCTGGAAAAGTTTAAAATCCGAAATGCAAGATTATTCCATTGACGAATATCATTACAACAGTTCAATATTAAAATTATACATATTCCCGGAAAGGATACTGTGTTGGCAGATTCTTTGTCCTGCATATAAGGGCTGACGAGTTACCAATGTAGACTGGGAAGGGAACTTGTATAACGGAGATGGAGATAGATACGTGTTTTATGTCTTGCATACCTCATAATGAAATGTCCTTGCACTAATATTTCATTCCTTTTAGGGAGCGAGGTATGTATGGGTCCTCCCTGATGATTCCCTTATTTCTCCTTTATTTTTGCCATTATTATTCTTGATGCTTAATGGACATGTGTCTTAGGTCAAGCAGCAGTGGGAATGAGGAATTCAAGAACTTGCAACATAGTATGTGGGTGTTCGAACAGGAGAACTCATCACCCAAGACATGGGGTGGGACTCGGTTCGAATGATCGGATGGTAGTCAATGAATTGGCCCCAAAGGCCGTACTCTGCCCGGTAACAGATGGTGGTTAGGTCCTACTCGAGTGGAATGATTTTCAGAGACTCAAGGAGCTCAGTGTGAATCCTGGACATTCTGGGGAAAGGACATTCGATCTTTTTTTTTACACCCCCCTGTTTGTCTGTCTTGTGTGTGTGTGCGGAGGAGTGAGGCAAGTTAAAGTGGGGGATTAAGAATTAGATAATAGCCAAACAGTTGTATTTGCTGTATATTTCTTGTTATAAATAAAAAAATGTTTACATTTACAAACCTGGTGACTGTAATTATTGGGCAGCCAAGGGCCAAAGACTTTGGGTATTTTTCGAAGAGTTATTGGTTACTGCAATTGTGTTGCAACTCCGGGTCAACTGTGGCTGGAATTGACCACAAATAAGCCCAGGGTGTCGTAACAAGGCTGATAATAAACCTATTTGGCCACATTATGAACACACGTACCCTGGCCATCAAGTCCTGGGGTGGGACTTGAAGCTGGAGCAGGACCTAAACCCAGAAATCCGGCCTAGAGATAGGGACGCTACCCAGTGTGCCACAAGACCTTCTTTACAAATCCATGCCGGCCCTCCCTGACTTGGCTGGAAATTCTGTCGGTGTTCAGCCACTCCATTCTTAATTATAGGTTTGTTCTCCCCATGTCTGCGTGGGTTACCTCCGGGTGCTCTGGTTTCCTCCTACAAGTCCCGAAAGACGTGCCTGTTAGGTGAATTGGACATTCTGAATTCTCCCTCGGTGTACCCGAACAGGTGCCGGAGTGTGGTGACTAGGGGCTTTTCACAGTAACTTCGTTGCAGTGTTAATGTAAGCCTACTTGTGACAACAATAAAGATTATTATTATGACCTCCTTTAAAATTCTGGAAACCATCTGGCCCTGGGTACTTGACATTCTTTCATGCCATTATTTTCTTCATTCGCCACTTGTAGGAAGGATGTGGAGAGGCAATTCGGAATGTTGCCTGGGATGGAACATTTGAGCTATGAAGAGAGGTTGGATAGGCTTGGGCTGTTTTCGCTGGAGCAGAGGGTGGCCTGATCGAGGTGGACAAGATTATGAGGGGCATGGGCAGGGTGGAGAGGGAGCAGCTGTTCCCCTTAGTTGAAGGGTCAGTTACGATGGGACGCAAGTTCAAGGTTAGTGAGGAAAAACGTTTTTACCCAGGGGTTGGTGACGGTCTCGAATGCACTGTCTGGGAGGGCCGTCGAGGCGAGTTGCCTTACACCCTTTATAAAGTACCTGGATGGGCACTTGCCACGTCATAACATTCAAGGCTATGGGCCAGGTGCTGGCAAATGGAATTAAGTGGACAGGTCAGGTATTTTTCACGCGTCAGTGCAGAGTCGATGGGCCTCTTCGGTGCTGTATTTCTGTGATTACTATTTTTGGTTCATGACTGGTATTGGTGAAGCCCTGCTTCAATGTTAGTTTCGTTGGGATGCAAATACTGACGGAAAGTAATCACTGAACGCATCCGCAATTCCCTTATTGTCACAGACCACCCTCTTTCCTAATAACTAAGATCTTTTGTCAATTTTTATAAGCCTCGCGTTTCCTCTCATGGTCCATTTTTGTAGCTCTCAGTCTTGTCAGCCATTGCTGCTCTATACATAGATCATAGAATTTACAGTGCAGGAGGCCATTCGGCCCATCGAGTCTGCACCGGCTCTTGGAAAGAGCACCTTACCCAAGGTCAACATCTCCACCCCATCCCCATAACCCCACCCAACACTAAGGGCAATTTTGGACACGAAGGGCAATTTAGCATGGCCAATCCACCTAACCTGCACATCTTTGGACTGTGGGAGGAAACCCACGCACACACGGGGAGGATGTGCAGACTCCGCCCAGTGACCCAAGCCGGAATCGAACTTGGGACCCTGGAGCTGTGAAGCAATTGTGCTATCCACAATGCTACCGTGCTGCCTGCAAAGTGGTTCTTGAATAAGTGACACTCATGGATTCTCTCCCGGTCACCTAGGTTTTCTCTTCATTTTATCTGGTCCCTTACCTCTTCAGTTATCCACGGCTGTGTTCTTGTTTGTGTCATGTTATATTATTCTTGAAAGCCTTGCAGTGATCTTCTGTCGCTTGACTCACGAACAGCGATCTGCGGACACTCTGTCTCAGGCCACTGGAGTCAGCCTTGGGAATTGAAGGCAGCAAAATCGCTTGACCTTTCTTCCCCGGGAACAGGCGTACCCTTCCTTTTTGATGCCGCCCCGCGTGGAAAAGGTTCAAAGCTTAAATAAATACAAATTCTTTATTTAAACAAAAAAAAATCTCGTTTTAACTAACTTCAATAAGCGGCGACAATGTACAGGCTTCGAAAACTGCCCGAGAAAGGACAGTTTTGAAACCACCGTACATCTTGCACTCTGGCCTTTCCTGGTGAGCCTGCTCCGGCCAAACCTGCAATAAGCTTGTCCAGGCAGCAGGCGACCGAATTGTGGGGGGGGGGGGGGGTCATCCGGTCCGACTTACTGCCCCTCTACCGCGGCTGGGTTTCCCTGGAGAGGGAGCACGTGGTGTCCACTGGCACCATTGGGCACCGCGGGGACTCATAATCACATTTTGTGATTAACGTATTTTGTTCAAGGCTGGATCCCTTTCAGGGTCTGCCCCTTTTAATTTGCCCCTCAGTTTACATAATTTAGTTTATTTGGCTTCCATCAAAATCGTTGGCGGCCTTACCAATTGGCATCCAAGCATCAAGCACGTCTGGGTCAGATATGGAGGGAAGTTTCCCCGAGGATGTCCCCACAAAGTTTCAAGTCCTGATTTCCCCACCGTCCCCCCCCCAATCCTCAACTGCAGAAGAATTCCCCTTTAGGGCACTAGTTTGGAACTCTTCCATTTCCCACACCATCCTCTTGGATTGAGGGCAGTCTGCATTTGCAAAGAGAAAATGGAGAGTTATGCCAACGTGGCCATGTATTCTTTGCCAGAGCCTTGACCATTTATTTGGAGGATTGGAATGATCAAGCATGAAATAGACTTCTAGCATCGCAAGGTGTGTCTGTTTCGGCCATGCTTCAAGGGAGGTGCTTTGTAGGCCAGGTCCTTCCTTCAAGGGAAACTGGGAACAATTGATGGGGCCAGTCCTTGCGGCGCCCTCACCTTTGCCAACTGATCAACTGTGGAATATGGAAAGCTGAGATTGGAAGCAAGTCCCTCGTCTGTCCTCTCATACTAGCTAAACCTCACTAAGACCGAGCGATACCTGCAAAGTGGTTCTTGAATAAGTGACACTCATGGATTCTCCCCAATCTGAGGAACCAACAGTGGATTGTTCACTCCACCCAGATGGAAGGCTAAGAACCGGAGGTAATGTTATTTTTGGAGAACTGGGATAAGAACCCATCAGAAACTTAAGGTGCAGTTGGAGATCACTCAAAATGATGTTAATTGACTCCACCTCTAGCCACTAAGACTATTTCAATCCACCCTTTTCCTCGGTCCTTACCAAACGGACAATGAGCAACCCATCCCCAGGTCTAACATTGCGAGGTACTGGGGGCGGCCGAGGGTCTTGCTTGCAGTTGCCGCAGACTGAGATTCAAAGCCTAGGTGAGATGGGTGGAGGTAGAGGCAGTGAGGGCAAAAGGAGATCGCAAAGCTTTTACAGCACAGCAATAGGTCATCCCGCCCAAAAGATCCATGCTGGTGTTAGTGCCCCACCTGAGCCTCATGTAACAATACCCTTGCGGTCAGGAATCAGATTCAGACAAATTACGACAACTCCAAGCCATCTCTCGGTAGCTGGTATTTGCAAGATGTTGGGCTTGCTGGCCTTTGCTCGGCTCAGAATATAGACGGAAGAGTGTTTTTCCAAATCTTGCCTTCCAATGCCACGGAACAGTTCTCTCCCATTTAACAAATGGACAAGATACCCAGCTCCTAAATCACAACTAAAGCACGGCAGCACGGTAGCCTTGTGGATAGCACGATTGCTTCACAGCTCCAGGGTCCCCGGTTCGATTCCGGCTTGGGTCACTGTCTGTGCGGAGTCTGCACATCCTCCCCGTGTGTGCGTGGGTTTCCTCCGGGTGCTCCGGTTTCCTCCCACAGTCCAAAGATGTCTAGGTTAGGTGGATTGGCCATGATAAATTGCCTTTCGTGTCCCAAATTGCCCTTAGTGTTGGGTGGGGATAGGGTGGAGGTGTTGACCTTGGGTAGGGTGCTCTTTCCAAGAGCCGGTGCAGACTCGATGGGCCGAAAGGCCTCCTTCTGCACTGTAAATTCTATGATCTAAAAATAAGAGTAACTTGGCAAAGAATTCCCAACTGATACTCCTCTCTTCCCCTCCCTCACCACCCACCCTTATAGTTTGTTTGGGATCATTGAACTAGTGCCCTCTAATCTGCAACAATGACTGCCGCGTTAAATAATCCTGGAAATAATACTAAACTAGAGCTGCAAGTAGTGGAGGCAAATAGCAAAGATTTAAGAGGCATCTAGATAATTACAAGAGGAAGAAACAGGGTATAGTAATAGGGCAGGCTGGGGCTTGTGTAGGGCCTATTTCTGTGTGGGTGGCATGGGGTAGGACAGTGGTTAGCACTGTTGTTTCACAGCTCCAGGGTCCCAGGTTCGATTCCAGGCTTGGGTCACTGTCTGTGCGGAGTCTGCACGTTCCCCCACGTGTCTGCGTGGGTTTCCTCCGGGTGCACTGGTTTTCTCCCCCAAGTCCCGAAAGACGTGCTGTTAGGTGAATTGGGCATTCTGAATTCTCCCTCAGTGTACCCGAACAGGCGCCGGAGTGTGGCGACTCGCGGAATTTCACAGTAACCTCATTGCAGTGTTAATGTGAGCCTATTTGTGACACTAAAGATTATTATTATTGTTGTAAATTTTAATCCGTGCCAAAGGTGCAATCGATAGGAGCACATTCTGTCACTTTAAGACTTTTTGAATCATCGCCCACCACAGAAATAAACTGGAAGTAGTCTGAAAACACAAAAACGCGCCAGAATTTATGAAGGAATGGAAAACGATTCAACACAGAACACACACGCACTTTCTGTTAATATGAAGTGAAGGAAATGTGTAGAAAGCTGTTGGTATGTGTGGCAACAGGTACAACCACCGAGACAGTCCCCTTCAGAAGGCCAAACGAAGCTTGTTTATTTTGATGCATGGTTACTGGGCGAGAGCGGAGGTTTCTCACCAATGCTAAGTACCCAGTGAATATTCCCATTAAGAAAACTGGAAGACCTACAGTAATGCCACTTAACGGGCATATTGTGACGGTGCTATCCAGGAAACAGGACATCACTCTTGAGGGGGCTGAACCCTAGTGAACGACTTACAAGTAAGCGACCATTGCTGGATAACCCAGCCCCCGCCCTCCACAAATCAGCGAACGGCATCCGTTTCTTTTGCCGTGGTTTTGGCAATGTTTGCCGAGCTGGGCCTAGACAAAGATGGTGTTTCTCCTTCTCAGGGGGCTGTTCAAGTGGGTAAATGTACACATTTCACATGCCGGTTTGAATTGACAATAGCACAATTACCGCTTTGACTCCGCTTGTCTCCCCATTCTGTCTTTTACGCAGCAGCTAATTTTTTGTGGAGATGGATGTGGGTGAAGTTGACCACTCAGCCCATCGCCGGCCATCCGGATGACCAGGCAGCCCCGTCCCTCTCAACGTCAATTGTCTCTTCAATGATTTGAGAGTTTTTGCCTCCACTCTCATAGACAGGGGTACACATTCAAGGTATGTTTTGGGAGGGATAAAGGTGACTTTGGAGCTATAGTTCCACGTCTCGTGACCGAGCATGTTCTAGACTAACTGACAGAGATTGGCTGCTGTGATGGATTAGTCAACACCATTATCGGTGGGTCACCAGAAGTACTGATGGATCTTGTTTCACTTGCCCATCACTCTTTGTGTAAATAATTTTCTGCCAACTCCCCAGAATTTGACATGAAGCTCAACGACCAATATGGCGAAAAACCAAAAGAGGCAACGAACAAATATGAACCTTTCCCTACCATTAGGCTTAAACTTGGATGTTCCAAATTTGCCTTTCCTACACTTTTCATGTCACCTCCCTCCAATGTGTCCCCTTTCAGACATTCAAGGGCTTACAAGTTACGATAACCCAAAGGTTTCCAGTAACAACTTGATCCTCTTGAGTAACGTCACAAGTTTTGAGCACAGCTGTGGAAAATAGTGACTCCAAACTCTTCTGGAGAATTAAACGCCAGGCCAGAAGGTACATGGTGTTCCCCCCCCCCCCCCTCCCCCCAATGGCAATACCGTCAATGTCTGAGAAGTTATATCGACTTCTTAAAGCTGCAGGCTTATACAGCTCCTGCCATCGTGAACAAGCTCCATCTTAAACTCTTCACCATGCCAAACACAATTATCTTAAACAAGTAGTCTTTTGCTTCTGCTTCCAATGTTGACGGGTCGCACACATCACCCATCTCCGACAGCTGTGTGGAATCTGTGGAGGTGATGAAGATTCCAAGTCCGTCGAGCCCTCACACGCCTTGCTGTACAGCCTCCCCTGAGGAGAAAGAGGCAGCGCAAGTTAAATATCAAGGGCAGAGTCGTTTTTGTTCACTTACGTAAAAAAAAGACTTGACTTTATGCGGCGCCTTTCATGATCGGCAGGAGATCCCTGTGTGCTTCACGGCCAATAAAATACTTTTGGACTGCAGTTACTGCTGTTGTGAGAGGAAAGCAGCCATTTGCACACAGGAAGATCTCAACATTGGTTCAGGGATAAATAATGGACAGGACACGAGGAAGACCTACCGTCATCTTTTATAGCGCGATGGGATTATTCACCTCGACTGGAGGGGGCAGAAAGGCCTTCATTTAACAGCCAAACTACACCACCATTCGCGACTCCTCAGACAATGAAGCAGTCCACGTCCAAATGCAACAAGACCGGGACAGAAGAGTTCATCGCCGCAGGGTTCCTAGCCTTTGACTTGCTCTTGTGGTCACAGCATTTCCATGGCGAGTCCAGTTCCGTTTCTGATCTATACAACCCCAGGATGTTGATAGTGAGGCGATTCAGCGAAGGCAACGCCAATGAATGCCAAGGGAAGATGGTTGGATTCCTGCCGTTAAATGTCATCTGCCATGTTTCTACTCATTTCATTAGTCTACGTCCTCCTGAAGTACATTCCCACCCTTGTCGCTGTCTAATATATTTCCAGGTTTTTAGTGATCTGTAAATTTTTTAATATGGCCTTCATATCCAAGTCCAGGACAATAATATATCTCAGAGAGCGGAGTGGCCACAAGGCTGACTACGGGGGAACACCATGCTCGCTTGCCTCCACACCAGAAAACAACTGCTCCTATAAGGCCATTTTCCCATTCGCGATGCCGATGAGGAGCTGAGCATAGAGAGAAAAGCCTGTGCGTTGAGAAAACATTTGCTTTCTACTGCTTGGGTACCAGTTACATTTAGGGTAATGGAAGCCAGGAGTGATTTCATCCCGGCAATCTTAAGATTTCAACTGGTGAACATGCAACAGACATGGAAAAGCACTTGGTGATAACGCAACAGGTTTATTTGGCGAGTAGCCAAGTCCTGATTAGCTAACCTCCGATGGGCCTAGAATTGGCCTCAGTGCCCGGGTGATGTAAAGAAATTTATGAAGGTGCCCACTCCGAATTGATATCCCATAAGCCCTGTTCGGAAGTGGGTGCATGTTGTTAGGTAATGGGATAAGAGACATTGCAATTAGTTGTCTCATTTATGTTAAGTATCCATTAATTGACACTAATATGTAAAGGGGCTTCAGGTGGCCTCTGTCAGGTGATGTGTAGTTAGAGTTTTGTGCAAAGGCTGTTGGAATTAAATAAATGTGTGTTGGTGAAAAAGGAACAGAACTTTAGACTCTTCATATCACAGCAACTAAAATGTCTAACAATTGGTAGCAGAGGGTGGTTGCTGTGTAAATGTGAAGGGTTGAAAGATACAACTTTTCCTGATCAAACCAAGGAGTGAGTGAGAAAAGAAAAAAAGGGATATAGAACATAGAACATAGAACATAGAACAATAGGAAAAAAGGATATATGGCTGAACCGAGGGTAAAGATGGCTGGATATGACTATCCTCCCTTATTTTCTGAAAGGGAATCGTACGACCAATGGAGAAGTGCACTAGTTATGTGGACTAAGGTAACTGCTTTAGGAAAGAGAAAACAAGGTATGGCATTGGCTCTTTCTCTACCATATGGCAGTAAAATCCGAAACAAAGTGCTTTCTGAGCTGGAATTGGAAGAGTTAGACTCAGAAGAAGGTCTGGATTACATTATATGGATAAGATTTATAAGAAAGATGACTTAAGTGCGTATGAAGCATGGTCAGATTTTGATACGTTCCGGAAAATGGAGGATATCTCCATGGAAGACTACATAATGGAATTTGGCAGACTATATAAATGGCTACAGAAACACAACCTGGAATTTACACAGTCTGTGTTGGCCTTTAAATTACTTGACTGTGCTAGAGTGAGCAACATGGATAGGCTCCTGGTTTTGACAGGAGTTCAGTTTACTTTACAAAAGTTTCTGGGGAAACATTTGGTTCCGATGGCTCTGATGACCCAAATAGCTCAGCCTGCAATAAGGCAGAATATGGAAGATACACTACTAACAGGATGGCGAAATCGTACGGCTACGAACAGTACTCAAGACTATAGAAGGAAACCGTGACAAGGAAATTATGAAGACAGAAACCCAGTTAGAACCTACAATAGGAAGATGAACTCCAGAAATGCACGGGGCATGATAAATCGATGTTTTCGATGTGACTCTCAATACCATTATGCTTTCAACTGTCCAACTCGTTATGATAGAGTGTTTGAAGCGACACATGGCACGGAACAGTCAGAAGAGGAAAAGGATAGTGACCAGAAAGAAGGCATTGTCCTATTGACAAGCAGTTTTACGCCGTTAATGAGGGTGTTGGTTGCAGAATCCTTCAACTGTGCTGTATTGGACAGTAGCTGCACATCTACTGTGTGTGGAATTGACTGGTTAAAACGTTATCTGGACTCCTTGAATGCTGAAAATCGTAACAAGGTTAAGGAATTTGAAAGTTCCACAAGTTTCAGGTTTGGGGATGATAATACTCTGAAGTCGCTGAAAAGAGTGGTGATCCTTGAAATATTGCCAGAGTGAATAATTTCATTAGCACGGATGTTGTATCAAGTGAGATACCTTTCCTTCTGAGCAGACCGTCGATGAAGAAAACACACATGATAAGGCAACAGTTTTTGGAAAGACGGTGGACTTACAATTTACACAGTTGGGACACTATTGTATTCCATTACTGACAAATAATACTTCAAGTCGAGTGATTAAGGATGTGTTAATGGCAGTTGAAAATGGGACTTTAGCTGATAAAAAGCTTATGGTATTAAAACTGCATAGGCAATTTGCACATCCGTCTCCTCGGAGGCTGAAAAATGTATTAAAGGATGCAGGGGTAAGGGATGACAACTATACTAAACTGATAGAACAGGTTAGTGACCGCTGTGAAGTTTGTAGGAAGTACAAAAGGATACCAGCACGACCGATAGTAACCCTACCTTTGGCTAGGGATTGTAACAACATTGTGGCCATGGACCTTAAGATCTGGGATAAAGCAAATAATATATTTATTTTGCATTTTGTAGATTTAGCAACCAGATTTAGTCAATCAACGATTGTACGAAGTAAAGAAAAGAGAGTAATTCTGGATCAAATCGTGGAAAATTGGATAGGGACAGGAATGGGTCCACCGGCAAAATTCCTTATGGACAATGGGGGAGAATTTGCTAATGATGAGTTTAGGGATGTGTGTGAAAACGTGAATATCAGAGTTATGAATATGGCTGCAGAAAGCCCATTTAGTAATGGTGTCTGTGAAAGAAATCATGCTGTCATCGATGACATGCTTCGGAAAATTTTGGCAGATCGATCAAATTGCAGGCTAAATTCAGCTTTAGCATGGGCGGTACAGGCAAAGAATTCATTGCAGATGGTTGGGGGCTATAGTCCTTATCAATTAGTGTTTGGTAGAAATCCTAAAATTCCGTCCATTTTGGATGACCAGCCTCCAGCTTGGGAAGGGACTACAATTAGCTCTGGTTTTGCTGAACATTTAAATGCATTAAATAGCAGTAGAAAAGCTTTTTTGGAAGCAGAAGTCTCTGAAAGAATTCGCAGAGCTTTAAGACATAACGTACGGCCATCAGTTGCCGTTTTTCAGTAAGGAGACATGATATACTATAAGAGAGACAATTCTAATGAATGGAAAGGCCCAAGGCAGATCATAGGCATAGATGGCAAAACAATTATTTTGCAACATGGTAATCAAACTGTTAGGGTACATTCATCAAGGATAATGGGTACAGATTACAAATTTTCATATTTAGACAGAGCAGACGGACATGACGAGGAACCAGAGTCATCTGGTAAGCACATGTTTCAGAACTATGAGGACCAGTTAACTGATATAGACAGGGTTTCTGTAGAGGAGCACAACACTTCTGATGAATTAGAACAGGCCATTTTTCCGAAAGGGCAACTGCCAAAGGTTGGTACAAAAGTGACATACTTGCCTGAAGGCTCTAGTCAATTGAAGGATGCAACTGTTATTAGTAGAGCACGGAAGGCCACTGGAAAGTATAAACATTGGTTGAATGTACAGCATTCAGGGGAAGGAGTCAAGACAATGGATTGGGAAAACAAAGTTCAAAAATGGAGGGCACAGAAACGCAGTGCCAGTTCAGATAATACATCGGATAGTGAACAGGTCCGCAGGAAAAGGTCGAGAACTATTCAAAGGACATCCCACAGCAGAAGGGAAAGGTCAAGCAGTAGCAGTACAGAACAAGATACCAGGCGGGAGAGGGGACGTAGTTTATCAAGATCTCGGAACATGAGTAAGATTACGAATACTAATAGGAGTAGAAGCCCACATTTTGGTGGCTTCAAATAAATTAGATAAAAAAGTTATCAAAGATGCTAAACAGCAAGAATTGCATAGTTGGAGTGAATTTGGGGTATACACAGAAGTACCGGATAGGGGACAAAGAGCTCTATCCCACAGATGGATTTGCAAGGAAAAGGTTCTTCCGGATGGAACTTATAAGGCAAAGGCCAGGCTTGTGGCAAGGGGATTTGAAGAAAACTTAGAAGATCAGGATTTAAGGGTAGATTCACCTACAGCAGTAAAGGTTATTTTAAAGATCTTCTTGGCTCTATCAGCCACAAAGGCATGGGAATGCAAATCTATAGATATAAAATCTGCCTTTTTGCAGGGGCATCAGCTCCAGAGAGACATTTTTCTCCGTCCTCCTAAAGAAGCAGCTAACACAGAAGGGGTACTCTGGAAGTTGAACAAATGTGTATATGGATTAAATGATGCATCTAGAGTCTGGTATTTTTCGGTAAGGTCAGTTTTGTTAAAGTTAGGCTGTTGCCAGTTGAAAGCAGATCCTGCAATGTTTTACTGACACTATAAAGGAAATCTTTCTGGCATCTTTATGATGCATGTCGATGATTTTTTGTGGGCTGGGACTAGTGATTTTGAAGCTATTGTAATCTCTGGTTTGAGGAACGAATTCAGGGTTGGAAGTCAGGCTTCCGGTGCATTTAAATATATTGGACTGGATATTGGACAGACTAAGTTAGGAGCAACTTTACGTCAGCAATCTTATTTGGAAAGCCTCAGCCCAATAGCAATTAGTCGTTGCCGAGTTTCACAAAAAGACGCAATGGTATCAAAGACAGAAAAAGAGCAACTGCAAAGTTTAATTGGGCAACTGAACTGGTTAGGCAGACAGACTAGACCGGATGTGAGTTTTGATGTCTTAGAGTTGAGTACAAAAATGAATGATCCCAAAGTGGAAGACATAATAAGAGCAAATAAAGCATTGGCCAAACTAAAAATGCAGGAGTGTGTTTTGAAGTTCCCGGTTTTAGGTGACCTTAGGTTCATAGTTTATAGTGATGCGTCCTACTCAAATTTATGTGATGGGGTTTCAAGCTCAGGAAGTTTTATAATTTTCCTTTTGGGGAATAATGGTAAATGTTGCCCGCTTGTGTGGGAAACAAAGAAAATAAGGAGAGTGGTAAAAAGCACTTTGGCTGCTGAGACATTAAGCCTTGTAGAGGCGGTGGATATGGCCTTTTATACAAGTATGATATTGATAGGGGCTGTTTAGCACAGGGCTAAATCGCTGGCTTTGAAAGCAGACCAAGGCAGGCCAGCAGCACGGTTCGATTCCCGTAACAGCCTCCCCGAACAGGTGCCGGAATGTGGCGACTAGGGCAAAAACTAAGATGGCGTCGGAAGGTGGCAGTTTAATATGGGGCCCTGAACAACACGAGTTTTTGAAACGCTGCGTGGAAGAATCAAAAAAAAAATGAAGAAGGAGCTGTTGGCCCCGATATTACAGGCGATCGAAGGGCTAAAGGAGGAGCAAAAGACCCAGGAGCGGGAGCTTTGGGTCGTGAAGGCAAAGGCTGTCGAGAATGAGGACGACATACAGGGCCTGGTGGTGAAGACGGAGATGCACGAGGCACACCATAAACGATGTGTGGAAAGGCTGGAGGCGCTGGAGAACAACGCGAGGAGGAACAACCTAAGGATTCTTGGTCTTCCTGAAGGTGCGGAGGGAGCGGACGTCGGGGCATATGCGAGCACGATGCTGCACTCGTTAATGGGAGCGGAGGCCCCGGCGGGTCCGCTGGAGGTGGAGGGAGTATACCGAGTGATGGCGCGAGGACCGAGAGCAGGAGAAAGTCCTAGAGCCATAGTGGTGAGATTCCTCCGTTTTAAGGATAGAGAGATGGTCCTTAGATGGGCAAAGAAAACTCAGAGCAGTAGGTGGGAGAACGCGGTGATCCGCGTATACCAAGACTGGAGTGCGGAGGTGGCGAGAAGGAGGGCGAGCTTTAATCGGGCCAAGGCGGTGCTTCACAAAAAGATAAAATTCGGAATGCTGCAACCGGCAAGACTGTGGGTCACATATCAAGGGAGGCACCACTACTTCGAGACGGCGGATGAAGCGTGGACTTTTATCGTGGAAGAAAAATTGGAATGAGTGGGTTATTTTTTAAAAAAACGTTTGAAACAAAGTGGTGGGGCGAGTATGGGGGGGCGAAGAGGGGGGTAAAAGGGGGGGGGAAAGAGGAGTTTTATGTTATTAATCCTGCGATGTGGTAACTTTTCTCTCTTCCACAGGAGGTGGTGGAGGGAGGAAAGGAGGTGGAGGAGATGGGGCATTGGTCATTGGGGGCGGGGCCAAGGGGGAAGCACGGGCTCGGTTCCCGCGCTACGATAATCATGGCGGGAATAGGGAAGCAGGAAGGAGGGGGCGTCGCACGGTGCAAGCCGAGGTCACGGGGGGAAGCCGAGGTCGGCCAGAGTTTGCTGACTTCTGGGAGCAACATGGGGGGTGTAACTACGCTAGTGGGGGATCTAGCGGGGGGGATGGGAGGGGGGAATTATTGGGCTGCTGCTGCTGGGGAGAGGAGGGAGCTGGCATGGGGTGGGATGGGCGGGGGGGCACCGCCTGGGGGGGACACAGCTGCGTGGGAACCGGGTGAGGAGCTGGAAAAAGGGGATGGCTAATCGACAAGGGGGGGGGGGTAAAAAGCCCCCCAACCCGGCTGATCACGTGGAACGTGAGAGGGCTGAACGGGCCGAGAAAGAGGGCACGGGTACTCGCACACCTTAAGAAACTTAAGGCAGACGTGGTTATGTTACAGGAAACGCACTTGAAACTGATAGACCAGGTGAGACAACGCAAAGGTTGGGTGGGGCAGGTGTTCCATTCGGGGCTAGATGCGAAAAACAGGGGGGGTGGCTATATTAGTGGGGAAGCGGGTAATGTTTGAGGCAAAGACTATAGTGGCGGATAGCGGGGGCAGATACGTGATGGTGAGTGGCAAACTACAGGGGGAGACGGTGGTTTTGGTAAACGTATATGCCCCGAACTGGGATGATGCCAATTTTATGAGGCGTATGCTAGGACGCATCCCGGACCTAGAGGTGGGAAAGTTGGTAATGGGGGGAGATTTCAATACGGTGTTGGAACCAGGGCTGGATAGGTCGAGGTCCAGGACTGGAAGGAGGCCGGCAGCAGCCAAGGTGCTTAAAGATTTTATGGAGCAGATGGGAGGAGTAGACCCGTGGAGATTTAGCAGACCTAGGAGTAAGGAGTTTTCGTTTTTCTCCTATGTCCACAAAGTCTATTCGCGAATAGACTTTTTTGTTTTGGGAAGGGCGTTGATCCCGAAGGTGAGGGGAACGGAGTATACGGCTATAGCCATTTCGGATCACGCTCCACATTGGGTGGACTTGGAGATAGGGGAGGAAACAGAAGGGCGCCCACCCTGGAGAACGGACATGGGACTAAAGGCAGATGAGGGGGTGTGTCTAAGGGTGAGGGGGTGCATTGAAAAGTACTTGGAACTCAATGATAATGGGGAGGTCCAGGTGGGAATGGTCTGGGAGGCGCTGAAGGCAGTGGTTAGAGGGGAGCTGATATCAATAAGGGCACATAAAGGAAAGCAGGAGAGTAGGGAACGGGAGCGGTTGCTGCAAGAACTTCTGAGGGTGGACAGGCAATATGCGGAGGCACCGGAGGAGGGACTGTACAGGGAAAGGCAAAGGCTACACGTAGAATTTGACTTGCTGACAACGGGTACTGCAGAGGCACAGTGGAGGAAGGCACAGGGTGTACAGTACGAATATGGGGAGAAGGCGAGCAGGTTGCTGGCCCACCAATTGAGGAAAAGGGGAGCAGCGAGGGAAATAGGGGGAGTGAGGGATGAGGAAGGAGAGATGGAGCGGGGAGCGGGGAGCGGAGAGAGTGAATGTAGTGTTCAAGGCATTTTATAAAAAATTATACGAAGCTCAACCCCCGGATGGGAGGGAGAGAATGATGGGCTTTCTGGACCGGCTGGAATTTCCCAAGGTGGAGGAGCAGGAAAGGGTGGGACTGGGAGCACAGATTGAAATAGAGGAAGTAGTGAAAGGAATTAGGAGCATGCAGGCGGGGAAGGCTCCGGGACCGGATGGATTCCCAGTTGAATTTTACAGGAAATATGTGGACTTGCTCGCCCCGCTACTGATGAGGACCTTTAATGAGGCAAAGGAAAGGGGACAGCTGCCCCCGACTATGTCTGAGGCAACGATATCGCTTCTCCTAAAGAAGGAAAAGGCTGCAATGCGGGTCCTATAGACCTATTTCCCTCCTAAATGTAGACGCTAAGATTCTGGCCAAGGTAATGGCAATGAGGATAGAGGATTGTGTCCCGAGGGTGGTCCATGAGGACCAAACTGGGTTTGTGAAGGGGAGACAGCTGAATACGAATATACGGAGGCTGCTAGGGGTAATGATGATGCTCCCACCAGAGGGGGAAGCGGAGATAGTGGTGGCGATGGATGCCGAGAAAGCATTTGATAGAGTGGAGTGGGATTATCTGTGGGAGGTGCTGAGGAGATTTGGTTTTGGAGATAAGTATGTTGGATGGGTGCAGCTGTTGAATAGGGCCCCAGTGGCGAGTGTGATCACGAATGGACGGGGATCTGCATACTTTCGGCTCCATAGAGGGACAAGGCAGGGATGCCCTCTGTCCCCATTATTGTTTGCACTGCCGATTGAGCCTCTGGCAATAGCATTGAGGGCTTCCAAGAAGTGGAGGGGAGTACTTAGAGGAGGAGAAGAACACCGGGTATCTCTGTATGCGGATGATTTGTTGTTATATGTAGCGGACCCGGCGGAGGGGATGCCAGAGATAATGCGGACACTTCGGGAGTTTGGAGAATTCTCAGGATATAAACTGAACACGGGGAAAAGTGAATTGTTTGTGGTGCATCCAGGGGAGCAGAGCAGAGAAATAGAGGACTTTCCGCTGAGGAAGGTAACAAGGGACTTTCGTTACTTGGGGATCCAGATAGCCAAGAATTGGGGTACATTGCATAGGTTAAATTTAACGCGATTGGTGGAACAAATGGAGGAGGACTTCAAGAGATGGGACATGGTATCCCTGTCGCTGGCAGGGGGCGTGCAGGCGGTTAAAATGGTAGTCCTCCCGAGATTCCTCTTTGTGTTTCAGTGCCTCCCGGTGGTGATCACGAAGGCTTTTTTCAAAAGGATCGAAAAGAGTATCATGAGTTTTGTGTGGGCCAGGAAGACCCCGAGAGTGAGGAAGGGATTCTTACAGCGTAGTAGGGATAGGGGGGGGCTGGCACTACCGAGCCTAAGTGAGCACTACTGGGCCGCCAATATCTCAATGGTGAGTAAGTGGATGGGAGAAGAGGAGGGAGCGGCGTGGAAGAGATTGGAGAGGGCGTCCTGTAGGGGGACTAGCCTACAAGCTATGGTGACGGCCCCATTGCCGTTCTCACCGAAGAAATCCACCACAAGCCCGGTGGTGGTGGCGACTTTGAAAATTTGGGGACAGTGGAGACGGCATAGGGGAAAGACAGGAGCCTTGGTGGGGTCCCCGATAAGAAATAACCATAGGTTTGCCCCGGGGAGAATGGATGGGGGATTTGGAATATGGCAAAGAGCAGGAGTAACGCAACTGAAAGATCTGTTTGTGGATGGGAAGTTCGCAAGTCTGGGAGCGCTGACCGAGAAATATGGGTTGCCCCAAGGGAATGCATTCCGGTATATGCAACTGAGGGCTTTTGCGAGGCAACAGGTGAGGGAATTCCCGCAGCTCCCGACGCATGAGGTGCAGGACAGAGTCATCTCAAAGACATGGGTGGGGGACGGTAAGGTGTCAGATATATATAGGGAAATGAGGGACGAGGGGGAGATTATGGTAGATGAGCTGAAAGGGAAATGGGAAGATGAGCTGGGGGAGGAGATTGAGGAGGGGCTGTGGGCGGATGCCCTAAGTAGGGTAAACTCATCGTCCTTGTGTGCCAGGCTAAGCCTGATTCAATTTAAGGTGTTACACAGGACGCATATGACTGGAGCACGGCTCAGTAAATTTTTTGGGGTGGAGGATAGGTGTGCGAGATGCTCGAGAAGCCCAGCAAATCACACCCACATGTTCTGGTCATGTCCGGCACTACAGGGGTTCTGGGTGGGGGTGATAAAGGTGCTTTCGAAAGTAGTGGGGGTCCAGGTCGAACCAAGCTGGGGGTTGGCTATATTTGGGGTTGCACAAGAGCCGGGAGTGCAGGAGGCGAGAGAGGCCGATGTTTTGGCCTTTGCGCTCCTAGTAGCCCGGCGCAGGATACTGTTGATGTGGAAGGAAGCCAAGCCCCCGGGGGTGGAGACCTGGATAAATGACATGGCAGGGTTTATAAAGCTGGAACGGATTAAGTTCGTCCGAAGGGGATCGGCTCAAGGGTTCACCAGGCGGTGGCAACCGTTCGTCGAATACCTCACAGAGAGATAGAGGGAATGGAAAAGAAGAAGACAGCAGCAGCAGCCCGGGGTGGGGGGGGAGGAACCAGAAGGAATCTCAGGGTTGTTAATATATATGTATAATATGTATAGGTCGTTGCTATAAATAATTGTATATTGGACTGTTAAATCATATTTTTGAAGAGTGTTTATCTGAGACAAGGCAGTTGCCATTTAGTTTTAGTTTTCGTTTTTGTTATATATTATTTATTCTTTGTTTATAAAACAGGTCATTGTTATTTATACTGTTATATTATTTTGTAAAGGATACACAATGTACTGTGATGGTTGACCAAAAATTTTCAATAAAATATTTTTTTTTAAAAAACGTCTAACACATGTGAACGCGGGATTTAGTTCAGCTGTGATGCCTCCTGCAGTCAAATACTCCGTTTGCCGTCACATGTGAATACTGGCCAGTTGAAGGAAGCTAGTCTCGCTGAGAATTCAGCACCTTCCAGAAGTATAAAAAAAGAGGTGGAATAGTATGCAATACGATTTTGGTTAAATGTGTGGTTCGCACGGTTTCAGGGGATGTAGGCGTCGCTGGCTGGGCCGGCATCGGTTGCCCATTCCCTAATTGCCCTTTGAACTGAGCGTCTCGATCGGCCATTTCAGACGGGCAGTTAAGAGTCAACCACATTGCTGTGGGTCTGGAATCACATGTAGGCCAGACCGGGTAAGGACGGCAGATTTCCTTCCCTGAAGGACGTTAGTGAGCCAGATGGGTTTTTACGACAATGGTTTCATGGTCATCATCAGATTTTCAATTCCAGATTATGACTTAATTCACATTCCACCCTCTGCCCTGGCAGGTTTCGAACCCGGGTCCCCAGGCATTACCCTGGCTCTCTGGATTACTAGTCCAGTGACAATGCCCCTTAAGTCAAGCACAGACATGCACAAATTGCCCAACATACCCAAACCCAATAGCGGATTCATTCCAAGGCTAGTTAAACAGGGCATACAATGGAGAAAACAGCCAGAGATTGAGAAACATACTGACAGAAACCCCCAATCTAATTCATCGCTCTCTCTCTCTCTCTCGACTGGTACTACTGGTTATTCGAGAGAGCTGGACTCGTGAGGAGAGGCAAGAGTGACTGATCTTGACATCCAGGCAGCATTTGACCGAGTGTGGTATCAAGGAGCCCTGGCAAAACTGAAGTGAATAGGAATCAGGTGGAAGACACTCTGTTGGCTGGGAGTCATGCCTAGCACAAAGGAAGATTCACTCGCTCCACAGCCGTGTGTATCATCTACAAGATGTACTGCAGGCAGCAACTCACAGAAGCTGTGACTTCCAAACCTGCAATCTCCTCCGCCTAGGACAACGGCAGCAGATGCCTGGGAACACGCAAGTCCGCAGCGCTTTGTACATCCAATCTTAATAAATATTAACTAGCATTTCCTGCTGCAATCTGAGGCCGGTCATTTTATTTTCACATTGAGTGCAGTGTAGTAAGCACAGTTGTTTCTGTCTGGAATGAAGGAAGCACTTAATAAACTTGAAGCAGCGACCTTGAATTTGGCATTATTGGTTAGCATTAGAATCATCATAGGATCCCTACAGTGCGGAAGGAGGCGTTTCTCTGACATCCCTCCTATATCTTCCACCCTGAACCTTATAGTTATGCCCCCTTGTAACAGCTACATCCACCCGCGGAAATAGAAACGCTTTACCTAAAGTTGCCACTTTGACTTTGTCCGCGCAGGCCAGGAACTCATTGACGTGGTCTGTGCAGTTGGTGACAGAAGTCTGGTTCTGCTTCAAACACTGTTCAAAAGCCAGGAAGGGCTCTGCACACTCCGCACGGACCTTTTGGATGACTGGGCTGTAAGGAGACAGAGGTCAGTTTCGAGATTTTATAGCAGCAGGCGGTTTTAGGCTCTGTGTGAGTCTGTCTGGATATAAACATACAACAGGATCTTCTCTGGAATAGCTCAGGAACATTAGTGTCCTCCACACCAGTGGCTATTGTAAGTCGTTATCTATCAGCTTGGTTTTGTTCAAAGAATTCCGTGTCTCTCCCTCTAACTCCGAAAAGCTAAAGAAAATGGATTTTCCCCAAGTCTTTCCCTGGGAGTTTGTTGCAGCTTCCACTAGTCTGATTTTCAGTAGCCCCCTGATTTATATCAAATGAGCTGTTCTCTCTCTCTCCTGCACTGTATCCCCCCCTAATCCCGTTCACCATCACGTCTATCCATATGCTGTTCCCTTTTTTCTCTCTCCCACAAACCCCCTGCCAGTTCCCTCTGATCTTCCCATGCCGCACACGATTAAAGCACAAAGTTGACAGGCAATAGGTTCCCAAATTTCCACCGGTGCTCTGGCTTTTACTCGTGGAAGAGGGGCGACAATTAGCTTCGGCTGAACATCCGACCGCTGGAGAGAGTCCAGACTCACTGACTTGCCCACGCCAGCCAGTCCTGCTCGCTCCATCTACCCCAAGCCCCAGCCGTCCCACGGGATCACAGAATTGTTAGGGTGCAGGAAGAGGGACATTCCTCCCGCGCCGGCTCTCCAAATCAGTGTTGTGACTTTTCCCTACAACCCTGCACATTGTTTCTATTCAAATAATCATCCAATCCCCTCTCGAATGCCTCGATTGAACCGGCCAGGCAACGGCATCCAGACCCCAACCACACACTGCGTGAGAAAGGTTTTTCTCACATCACATTTGCTTCTTTTGCCAATCCCTTTAAATCTGCGCCCTCTCATTCTCGATCCTTTTACCAGCGGGAACAGTTTCTCCCTGTCTATTCTGTCCAGCCCCCTCATGATTTTGGACATCTCTATCTTAGCCGTCTTCTCTCCAAGGAGAACAGTGCCAACCTCTCCAATATATCAGACGCTCCCCAGAGGGCACTTGCTTGTCTATCTTCAGTGCAAATCCAATCTTTTGTACAACCCTCACTGCACATGCTACCTAAGCTGGCAGCCCATGAGCCGTAGCAGAATTCCATTGAGCACCTCGAGCCTGCCACACCGATCAATTAGACCAAGGCTGCTCTGCGACTCGACTCCATTTAGCTCCCATTGCTCCATATCCCTTGGTACCCTCCTCTCTCGCCATACACTCTCCTGGCTGTGCAAGGGTTGCTAATCACGGCTTATGTCACAACTGCGGAGTATGGCGAGGAGGCAGGCCTCACGAGCTACCTCGGTCACTGAGGGGATTGGACCCCCATTGGTGAGGTTAACCCACCGCGCACACTAACCATAAGGACAGCTGAGATAACCAACCCCTTTGATGCTCTTATCCAACAGAAATATACTGACCTTAGTCTTGAAAGCTCCAACGAACCCCCAGCACCTTTCATAGAATTTACAGTGCAGAAGGACAGGGAATTCCTTATTGCTACCACCCTCGAATGGGAGAAATATTTCCCAATTTACCTCGCCCGGAATAGTTGGGAATCTGAGAACTGGTGGATATCAAAACTCATTGTAAGTGGACACCTCCCCCCCCCCCCCCCCGGAGAGAACTATTTTGCGGTTTAAACCCGACGACAATTTCTAAGGTGTGCCATCTTTACACATGGAAGAACAACAATGGAACATTGAGCAAGAGATAATAACCAAGCAAGGCACGCATGCAAGGCGTACAATAAACACGGTGTCCCAAAATAGAAAGAAAGCAATCTACAGGAAAGCCCACGGGGACCAGGAGCAGCAACAGCTTCACTATGTGCAGGAAAATATTAAAGCCTGTTCTAAGAAAAAAAAAGAGGTGGTGAAAATGAGACTTGAAGGTATTGGGCTGCAAGGGAATGGAGAGATTGAAACCTGGATATCTTTCAATTAGGTAGGATTTACAGCACAGAAACACACTAGTCATCTCGGCTGGTGTTTGAGGCTCCTCCCAGCTCACCCTATCCTTCTATAGAATTTACAGTACAGAAGGAGGCCATTCAGCCCATCGAGTCTGCACCGGCTCTTGGAAAGAGCACCCTACCCAAGCCCACATCTCCACCCTATCCCCATCACCCAGTAACCCCACCCAACACGAAGGGCAATTTTGGACACTAAGGGCAATTTATCACGGCCAATCCACCTAACCTGCACATCTTTGGACTGTGGAGGAAACCGGAGCACCCGGAGGAAACCCACGCAGACACGGGGAGAACGTGCAGACTCCGCACAGACAGTCCCCAAGCTGGGAATCGAACCTGGGACCCTGGAGCTGTGAAGCATTTGTGCTATCCACTACGCTACCGTGCTCTTCCTTTTTTCCCTCCTGGAATTGTCTAGCTTCTCCTCAAACGCATCCATCAGCCACTCCCTGTGGTCGGGCGTTCCATATTCTCACCACCTGGTGCATATGTGACAAGTACAAACTAAACCCTGGATGTTTTCGTTGCGTCTGTTGCAAATATTTAGGCAAGTCTTCTTGGACACTCTGTGGATCCTGGTTTTGTTTCTTTTCTTTCACAGGATGTGGGAGTCGCCGGCTGGGGGCACCACTTATTGGCCAACCCCAAGTGTCCCCGAGACGGTGGTAGTGAGTTGCCTTCCTCGAGCCGCTGCGGTGTAGGGACACCCACAGGAATTTGAGCCAGGGCCATTGAAAGAAGAGTGATGTATCTCTAGGTCGGGATGGTGTATGATTTGTGTGTGTGTGTGGGGGGGGGGGGGGGGTGATGTCGAAGGAGCAGTGCCAATTTGCAGATGGTACACACGGCTGCCACTGTGCTCTGGTGACTAAGCTGGCCGTGTCTTGAAAAACCAAGCAGGACTTGCCAGACCGGGCCTGCACGAGGTGCTGAGCGAGTCAACAAGACGTGAATGGATACCTGTCTGACCTCGTTCTCACCCACCTCACAGTACCGGTAGGGTGACCACCGCACAGTCCTCGTGGAGACATAGTCCCGGCTTCACATTGAGAATATCCTCTGCACTGCTACCAGTGTTAACTGGGATAAATTGTGGACAGATTTAGCAGCTCAAAATTGGGCATCCGCGAGGCAGAGAGCCATCAGCTCCAGTATTCGACCACAAGCTGTAATCTCAGAGCCCAGCATACCATGCAATGACTGCACCATTACCATCAATCCAGGGGTTCAGCACCAATTCAATAAACAATGCAGGAGAGCTTGCCGGGGCAACACCAGGCAAACCTAGAAATGAGGTGCCAACCTGATGAGGTGCATGTGACTGATAAAGCAAAACTATCACACAACCAACAGATGAGACCAAATCTCCACAGTCCTGTCGCATTGAGTCACGGTCAACAGAAAGCAACTGACTGGAGGAAAAGGCTCCATAAACAGTCCTGTCCTCAATGATGGAGGAGCTGGTAAGTCAGCGCAGAATCTCAGGATTTACAGTGCATAAGTAGGCCATTCAGCCCATCGAGTCTGCACCGGCCCTTGGAAAGAGCACCCTACTTAAGCCCAGGCCTCCACCCTATCCCCGTAACCCCGCCTAACCTTTTTGGACACTAAGGAAAGGGCAATTTAGCGTGGCCAATCCACCTAACCTGCACATCTTTGGAATGTGGGAGGAAACCGGAGCCCCCGGAGGTGACCAAGACGAGACTGAAAACATCTGGAGCCATCTTCAGCGCAAACTACCGAAGGGTGATTCATCTCGCCTCCTCCTTTGGGCCCCACATCACAGACGCCAGTCTTTTGCCTATTCGATTCACCCCAAATGATATCACGAAATAGCTGAAGGCGCGGGATACTGCAACGGTTATAGGCCCTGACAACATCCTGGCCAAGGTACTGGCTTTGTGCTCCAGAACTAGCCATGCCACCCCCCCCAGCCAAGCTGTTCCAGTGCAGCAACAACCTGGTAATGTCAAAAACTGCCTAAGTCTTGTCCTGGCACATAAAGCAGGACAAAGCCAATTACCACCCCATCAGCCTAACTCTCTTTCATCAGCATTATGAGGAAGCGTGTCATTTACAAAGCAGCACATCATTAGCAATAATCTGCTCACCAGCACTCAAGTTTCAGTTCTGTGAGGGACCCTCAGCTCCAGACATCTTTGCAGGCTTATTTCAAATGTGGAGCTGAATTCCAGGAGTGAGGTAAGAGTGGCTGCCCTGGACACCAAGGCAGCATTTGACCGAGGAGAGGCATCAGTGAGCCCCCAGCAAAACTGAAGTCAATGAATCAGGAGAGGAGGAGGAGGAGGAGGAGGAGGAATCTCTCCACTGCTTCGAGTATTATCTAGCACAAAGGAAGATGGGTGTTAGATCTCAATCGTTTCCACCCCATTGTATCACATGTAGCGGTCATTCAGGATAGGGTCCCAGACACGACCACTTTCAGCTGCCTCATAAATGACCATTCCTCCATCTTAAGGTCAGAAGCGGGGATGATTGCACAAAGTTAGCACCATTCGTAGCCCCTCTGTCCATGAAGCAGTCATTGGAAAGGGTGCAAAGGAGATTTACCAGGATGCTGCCTGGATTGGAGGGTTGGTCTTATGAAGAAAGGTTGAGGGAGCTAGGGCTTTTCTCATTGGAGCGAAGGAGGATGAGAGGTGGCTTAATTGAGGTGTACAAGATGATGAGGGGGACAGATAGAGTGGACGTTCAGCGACTTTTTCCTCGGGTGGATGTAGCTGTTACAAGGGGGCATAACTATAAGGTTCATGGTGGAAGATATAGGAGGGATGTCAGAGGTAGGTTCTTTACTCCGAGAGTGGTTGGGGCATGGAACGCACACCCAGCTATGGTAGTGGAGTCGGACACTTTAGGAACTTTCAAGCGGTTATTGGATAGGCACATGGAGTGCACTAGAATGATTGAGAGTGGGTTGATTTGATGTTCTATGTTCAGTCAATTTCCACATGCGGCAAGACTTGGACAACGTTCAGGTTTAGGCCGGTGGTGGCAAAACTAAATCACACAACTGGACAATGGCCATCTCCGACAAGAGGGAATCCAACCATTTCCCCTTGACGTTGGATGACATTACCGTCGCTGAGCGGGTCAAATCCTGGAACTCTCTCCCTAACAGCAATGTAGGGCGCACCTACATCACATGAACTGCAGAAGTTCAATATGGACTGATTGATTGATTTATTGTCACATGTACCGAAGCACAGTGAAAAGTATTTTTCTGCGGCCGAGGGAACGTACACAGTAGACGAAAATAATAATCGACAAAGTACATCGACAAACAGTGATTGGTTACAGTGCGGAACAAGGGGTCAAACAAAGCAAATACACGAGCAAGAGCAGCATAGGGCGTCGTGAATAGTGTTCTTACAGGGAACAGATCAGTCCGAGGGGGAGTCGTTGAGGAGTCTAGTAGCTGTGGGGAAGAAGCTGTTCCAATGTCTGGATGTGCGGGTCTTCAGACCTCTGTACCTCTGTAACTTCTGCCTGATGGAAGGGTCTGGAAGAGGGCAAAGCTTGGATGGGAGGGATCTCTGATAATGCTGTCTGCCTTCCTGAGGCAGCGGGAGGCGTAGACAGAATCAATGTGGGGGTGGCAAGCTTGTGTGATGCGTTGGGCTGAGTTCACCACACTCTGCAGTTTCTTGCGATCTTGGGCCGAGCAGTTGCCATACCAGGCTGTGATGCAGCCGGATAGGATGCTCTCTATGGCACATCTGCAGAAGTTTGTGAGAGTCGATGCAGATGTGCTGAATTTCTTTAGCTTCCGTCGGAAGACGTTGTTGAGCTTCCTTGACTGCTGCACCAACGTGAGTGGACCAGGACAGAAAGCCGGGGATGGTGACCCCCCCAGGAGAAAGTGCCTCGTCATCACCTCCTCGAGGGTGATTAGGGATGGGCAATAAATGTTGGCCTTGCTAACAACACCCACGGCCCAAGAGTAGCAAAAAGTTTGAGTGGAATACCCGGGAAGCGTCACCACTCCCACATCCCAATAAAGAGAAAACACTGAGCAGCAGTCCAGCAGAGATCCCAAAAGCGACTAGTCATGCTGCACAAATCGGAAGTTCTTCGAAGAGCTAAGAGAGATAATGAGAGACGGTAAAGGCATATGAATGTAGCCGGGGATGACAACATTGTTTAGAAGATTAGGAGTTAAGGCCAAGGCTTTCAGAGTGTTTGAAAGTGGGTACTGGGTGCCCCGCGGCGGTTCAGGGCTGTGGGACACATCTGTTTACGAAGCACATCTAGGATTTGGATTCAGGCCAATAGGGAGTGAGGTTGACATTTGTAGACGATACCAAAATAGGTCAGTTAATTCGCTAGAAGATCAAAGAAACGACAGAGGGATACTGATGAGCCGAGGGAAGGATGAGCTACAAAGTGGCTGACGGAACTCAATATCAGTAAGAGTGAGGTGATGCCGTTTGTTTAGTGGTAGCAGTAATAATTCTACCAGAGGTAGAATCAGGCGAGCGGAAGGATATATGGGGGGGGGGGGGGGGGATTTTAGATATTAAAGGCAGCACCTCCATTTGATGAAGCTGTGAAAGAAATTCTAGATTTTACATTAAGATGGCTATAAAATAGAAAGTATAAAATAGAACTCCTGCAGCAACTTCATTTGAAGCCTACTTGTGACAATAAGCGATTTTCATTTCATTTCAGTGATGTCCTTCAACTGAGACAATTGGCCTCCAACAACCACAACCAACTTCCTTTGTGCTAAGTATGCCTCCGACCAGTGGAGGGTTCTCCCAGATTGCGACTCCAGTTTAGCTAGGGCGCCTTGATGCCGCATTCAGTCAAATGCTACCTTGATGTCAAGGGCAGTCACTCTCACCTCACCTCTGACATTCAGCTCTTTTGTCCATGTTTGAACCAAGGCTGTAATGAGGCCAGGAGCTGAGTGACGATACTGGATTCCAAACTCAGTGTCCGTGAGCAGGTTATTACTAAGCAAGTGCTGCTTGACAGCACTGGAGATGACCCCTTGCATCACTTTACTGATGACCAAGAGTAGATTCATGGGGCGATAATTGGCCAGCTTGGATTGGGACATACCTGGGGAAATGACCACATTGCCAGGTAGATGCCAGTGTTGCAGCTGTATTGCTTGGCTCCAGATGCGCCAAGTACAGGCGTACAGTATTCATGACTATTGCTGGAATATTGCCAGGGCCCACAGCCTTTGCAGTATCCAGGGCCTTCAGCCGTTTCTGGATATTACGTGGAGTGAATTGTATTGGCTGAAGACTGACATCAGTGATGCTGGGGACCTCCGGAGGAGACCGAGATGGATCATTCACCCAGCTCTTCCGGTTGCAGATTGTTGCAGGTGCCTTGGTGATGAGCTGGGCTCCCACGTCATTGAGGACGGGGATATTTGTGGGACCACCTGCTCTCGGGAGTTGTTTTAATTAGCGACCACCATTCACGGCTGGAAGTGGTAGGACTGCAGAGCTTAGATCTGATCCGTTGAGAATTGCTTCACTCTGTTGATTGCTTGCTGCTTATGCTGTTTGCCCTGAAGAAGTCCTGTGTTGTAGCTTCACCAGGTTGGCAACTTATTTTCAGGTATGCCTGATGTTGCTCCTGCCCACCTACACTCTTCATTGAACCAGGGTTGATCCCCTGGTTTGGTGGTAATGGTAGAGTGGGGAATACGCCGGGCCATGAGGATGCAGATTGTGGTTGGATACAATTCTGCTGCTGCTGATGGCCCACAGCGCCTCCTGGATGCCTCGTCTGGAGTTGCTACGTGATCATTTAGCACGGTGA
Organism: Scyliorhinus torazame; assembly: GCF_047496885.1. NCBI lineage: Eukaryota > Metazoa > Chordata > Chondrichthyes > Carcharhiniformes > Scyliorhinidae > Scyliorhinus > Scyliorhinus torazame. The sequence continues at coordinate 32,402,636 of NC_092733.1, read as the reverse complement.
TAATTCGGTGGGCCGCACGGTAGCATTGTGGATAGCACAATTGCTTCACAGCTCCAGGGTCCCGGGTTCGATTCCCGGCTTGGGTCACTGTCTGTGCGGAGTCTGCACGTCCTCCCCGTGTGTGCGTGGGTTTCCTCCGGGTGCTCCGGTTTCCTCCCACAGTCCAAAGGTGTGCAGGTTAGGTGGATTGGCCATGATAAATTGCCCTTATTGTGCAAAGTTTCCCTTCGTGTTGGGTGGGGTTACTGGGTTATGGGGATAGGGTGGAGGTGTTGACCTTGGATAGGGTGCTCTTTCCAAGAGCCGGTGAAGACTCGGTGGGCCGAATGGCCTCCTTCTGCACTGTAAATTCTATGATTCTAAGTTTAGTTTAGGCTTACATTAACACTGCAATGAAGTTACTGTGAAAAGCCCCCAGTCGCCACATTCCGGCGCCTGATCAGGTACACAGAGGGAGAATTCAGAATTCTCAGCTGGTACGGGAATTGAACCCGCGCTGCTGGTCTTGTTCTGCATCACAAACCAGCTGTCTAGCCCACTGACCAAACCAGCCCTCAGTTCAACCAGCCCTCAGCTCAACCAGCCCTCAGCTCAACCAGCCCTCAGCTCAACCAGCCCTCAGCTCAACCAGCCCTCAGCTCAACCAGCCCTCAGCTCAACCAGCCCTCAGCTCAACCAGCCCTCAGTTCAACCAGCCCTCAGTTCAACCAGCCCTCGGCTCAACCAGCCCTCGGCTAAACCAGCCCTCGGCTAAACCAGCCCTCGGCTCAACCAGCCCTCAGCTCAACCAGCCCTCAGTTCAACCAGCCCTCGGCTAAACCAGCCCTCGGCTAAACCAGCCCTCGGCTAAACCAGCCCTCGGAGAGGGAAGACTTGTGTTCAAGTCTCTGGAGTGGGATCCATGTTCTTCTCATTCAGAAGTGCAAATGCCAACCACGCAGTGCTTGCCTGCACCCCACATTCCTGACTCCTCACTAATGGCAGAGCTCCCGCTTGGTCCCCCCGCGTCTCAACAAACTCACTGTGACGACGTGCACTGTGCGACCCTGGTTTTCAGCTGGTGACAGTCCGTCTGCCACGAGGATGGGTTGGAACCCACACACTGACCGTACGCCTCCATCTCCTTTGAACAGTACCGCGTGGTTATCTCAAACGCTGCTTGCCTGCCAATAAAACAAAATACAGTTCAGACACACAGCCGTGGGAGGGAGACTTCAAGCAGGCCAAACTCAAGAGTGTCCTGGCAAAATTCTACCAACACATCTCCTGTCCCACCTTGACCACTGTTACACAAACATGAAGGGCGCCTACCATTCCATCCCCCAACCACATTTCGGAAAATAGGATCACATGTCAGTGTTCCTTCTCCCGGCATACAAGCGGAAACGTAAGCGGGAGGATTCGGTTAAGAAGGTCGTGCAGTGCTGATCCGAGGCAACTGAAGAACTCGTACATATTCCATATTCAAGAGCTCAGCGGCCAACCTAGACGTGATTGCCACCACCGTCACAGATTTTTGTCAGTAAGTGTCGAGGACTGCGTGCCAAAGAAGGTAGTACGTGCGTTCCCCAACCAGAAACCATGGTTTGACCAGGAGATCCACTGCCTACTGAAGGCCAGGTCGGAGGCGTTCATGACAGGCGACCCTGACCTGAACAGGAAATCCAGGTATGACCTCCGCAAAGCCATCAGGGACGCCAAGAGACAATACCAGGCTAAGCTAGAGTCCCAGAACAACGACACAAACTCTCGTTGATTGTGGCAAGGCTTAAACAATATAACGGGCTACGAAGCAAAGCCATGTAGAATCTCCAGCAACAGAGTACCCCTCCCCGATGAACTTAATACATTCTATGCTCGATTTCAGCAGTAAGCCAACAAACCAATGTCACCTGCCCCAGTAGCCACGGACACACCCATACGTACTGTCACAGCTTCCAAAGTCAGAGTGCCCTTCTCAAAAGTGAATTAACGGAAAGCAATGGGTCCTGACAGAGTCCCCGGTTGTGCACTCAGATCCTGCCCGGACCAGCTGGCGGGTGTGTTCGCAGACATCTTCAACCACTTCCTACTCCGTTCCGAGGTTCCCATCTGCTTCAAGAAGAGCACCATCATACCGGTGCCAAAGAAGAACCAGGCAACGTGACTCAGCGAATAACACCCAGTGGCCCTGACATCGATCGTAATGAAGTGCTTCGAGAGGTTGGTCATGAGACAGATCAACTCCATACTCCCAGAATGCCTTGATTCACTGCAATTCGCCTACCGCCACAACCGGTACACAATAGACACTATCTCCCTGACCCTACACTCATCCCTGGAGCATCTCAACAACAAGGACACTCGGGCTCCTGTTCATTGATTACAGCTCCACCTTCAACATCATAATCCCAGACAAGCTCATATCCGAGCTCCAAAACCTAGGGCTTGGCTCCTCCGTCAACAACTGGATCCTCGACTTCCTGACCACAATTAGTAAGGATAAGCAACAACACCTCCTCCATGATTAACTTACTTGCCTTGCAGGTCAGCTGTTGAGTTCGGGAGTGAGAGCTGGGACCTTAGAATCAGCGCGGGAATTTTGAAAAGCGCGGGGGCTGCGAGACAGAGGGGACCATTTAAAAGGTTGCTGTCTGTGGTGAGGTGAGTACAGATTAACTTACTTGCCTTGCAGGTCAGCTGTTGAGTTCGGGAGTGAGAGCTGGGACCTTAGAATCAGCGCGGGAATTTTGAAAAGCACGGGGGCTGCGAGACAGAGGGGACCATTTAAAAGGTTGCTGTCTGTGGTGAGGTGAGTACAGATTAACTTACTTGCCTTGCAGGTCAGCTGTTGAGTTCGGGAGTGAGAGCTGGGACCTTAGAATCAGCGCGGGAATTTTGAAAAGCGCGGGGGCTGCGAGACAGAGGGGACCATTTAAAAGGTTGCTGTCTGTGGTGAGGTGAGTACAGATTAACTTACTTGCCTTGCAGGTCAGCTGTTGAGTTCGGGAGTGAGAGCTGGGACCTTAGAATCAGCGCGGGAATTTTGAAAAGCACGGGGGCTGCGAGACAGAGGGGACCATTTAAAAGGTTGCTGTCTGTGGTGAGGTGAGTACAGATTAACTTACTTGCCTTGCAGGTCAGCTGTTGAGTTCGGGAGTGAGAGCTGGGACCTTAGAATCAGCGCGGGAATTTTGAAAAGCGCGGGGGCTGCGAGACAGAGGGGACCATTTAAAAGGTTGCTGTCTGTGGTGAGGTGAGTACAGATTAACTTACTTGCCTTGCAGGTCAGCTGTTGAGTTCGGGAGTGAGAGCTGGGACCTTAGAATCAGCGCGGGAATTTTGAAAAAGCGCAGATTAACAATTTGCTTACCTTGCAGGCCAAGTCGATTTCAGCAGGAGCGGAGCAGGTTAGTCCATTTCTGCGGGGGCAGTGCGGAAGTGATTTCTGGGAGGTAAGTTTCTCCTTTAAATAAATTTTTTTTTAAAAAATTCTAGTGTTTAAGGTGGGAACAGGAAGTCGACCCGCGGACGTCTGGGAAGACCCTCACCAATAAATTCTGGTGGAGAGGAAACCCGAGACACTACACGTGTAGTGTCTCCCACCCGCCCTCCTCCTCTAACCTAATAATAAAACCCTTTGGTGTGAGGTAAGTACCATATTTTATTATTGTTATTAATAATTTTTATTCTTTATTTTTATTTTTTTTATATATAAAATTTTTTTTTAAATTTAGTTGTTAGCCAGATCTTGGTAGAAAGTTAGAGGAATGGCAGGGAAGGGAGTGCAATGTTCCTCCTGCAGGATGTTTGAGGTGAGGGATGCCGTTAGTGTCCCTGCTGATTTTACCTGCAGGAAGTGCTGCCATCTCCAGCTCCTCCAAGACCGAGTTAGGGAACTGGAGCTGGAGTTGGAAGAACTTCGGATCATTCGGGAGGCAGAGGGGGTCATAGATAGCAGCTTCAGGGAATTAGTTACACCAAAGATTGGAGATAGATGGGTAACTGTAAGAGGGACGGGGAAAAAACAGTCAGTGCAGGGATCCCCTGCGGTCGTTCCCCTGAGAAACAAGTATACCGCTTTGGATACTTGTGGGGGGGACGACTTACCAGGGGTAAGCCATGGGGTACAGACCTCTGGCACAGAGTCTGTCCCTGTTGCTCAGAAGGGAAGGGGGGAGAGGAGCAGAGCATTAGTAATTGGGGACTCTATAGTCAGGGGCACAGATAGGAGATTTTGTGGGAGCGTGAGAGACTCACGTTTGGTATGTTGCCTCCCAGGTGCAAGGGTACGTGATGTCTCGGATCGTGTTTTCCGGGTCCTTAAGGGGGAGGGGGAGCAGCCCCAAGTCGTGGTCCACATTGGCACTAACGACATAGGTAGGAAAGGGGATAAGGATGTCAGGCAGGCTTTCAGGGAGCTAGGATGGAAGCTCAGAACTAGAACAAACAGAGTTGTTATCTCTGGGTTGTTGCCCGTGCCACGTGATAGTGAGATGAGGAATAGGGAGAGAGAGCAATTAAACACGTGGCTACAGGGATGGTGCAGGCGGGAGGGATTCAGATTTCTGGATAACTGGGGCGCTTTCTGGGGAAGGTGGGACCTCTACAGACAGGATGGTCTACATCTGAACCTGCGGGGCACAAATATCCTGGGGGGGAGATTTGTTAGTGCTCTTTGGGGGGGTTTAAACTAATGCAGCAGGGGCATGGGAACCTGGATTGTAGTTTTAGGGTAAGGGAGAATGAGAGTATAGAGGTCAGGAGCTCAGATTTGACGTCGGAGGAGGGGGCCAGTGTTCAGGTAGGTGGTTTGAAGTGTGTCTACTTCAATGCCAGGAGTATACGAAATAAGGTAGGGGAACTGGCAGCATGGGTTGGTACCTGGGACTTCGATGTTGTGGCCATTTCGGAGACGTGGATAGAGCAGGGACAGGAATGGATGTTGCAGGTTCCGGGGTTTAGGTGTTTTAGTAAGCTCAGGGAAGGAGGCAAAAGAGGGGGAGGTGTGGCGCTGCTAGTCAAGAGCAGTATTACGGTGGCGGAGAGGATGCTAGATGGGGACTCATCTTCCGAGGTAGTATGGGCTGAGGTTAGAAACAGGAAAGGAGAGGTCACCCTGTTGGGAGTTTTCTATAGGCCTCCAAATAGTTCTAGGGATGTAGAGGAAAGGATGGCGAAGATGATCCTGGATATGAGCGAAAGTAACAGGGTAGTTATTATGGGAGACTTTAACTTTCCAAATATTGACTGGAAAAGATATAGTTCGAGTACATTAGATGGGTCGTTTTTTGTTCAGTGTGTGCAGGAGGGTTTCCTGACACAGTTTGTTGACAGGCCAACAAGAGGTGAGGCCACATTGGATTTGGTTTTGGGTAATGAACCAGGCCAGGTGTTGGATTTTAAGGTAGGTGAGCACTTTGGGGACAGTGACCACAATTCGGTGACGTTTACGTTAAGGATGGAAAGGGATAAGTATACACCGCAGGGCAAGAGTTATAGCTGGGGGAAGGGAAATTATGATGCCATTAGACGTGACTTGGGGGGGATAAGGTGGAGAAGTAGGCTGCAAGTTTTGGACACACTGGATAAGTGGAGCTTGTTCAAGGATCAGCTATTGCGTGTTCTTGATAAGTATGTACCGGTCAGGCAGGGAGGAAGGTGCCGAGCGAGGGAACCGTGGTTTACCAAAGAAGTGGAATCTCTTGTTAAGAGGAAGAAGGAGGCCTATGTGAAGATGAGGTGTGAAGTTTCAGTTGGGGCGATGGATAGTTACAAGGTAGCGAGGAAGGATCTAAAGAGAGAGCTAAGACGAGCAAGGAGGGGACATGAGAAGTATTTGGCAGGAAGGATCAAGGAAAACCCAAAAGCTTTCTATAGGTATGTCAGGAATAAGCGAATGACTAGGGACAGAGTAGGACCAGTCAAGGACAGGGATGGGAAGTTGTGTGTAGAGTCTCAAGAGATAGGCGAGATACTAAATGAATATTTTTCGTCAGTATTCACTCAGGAAAAAGATAATGTTGTGGAGGAGAATGCTGAGCTCCAGGTAAATAGATTAGATGGCATTGAGGTAAGTAGGGAAGAGGTGTTGGCAATTCTGGACAGGCTGAAAATAGATAAGTCCCCGGGGCCTGATGGGATTTATCCTAGGATTCTCTGGGAGGCCAGGGAAGAGATTGCTGGACCATTGGCTTTGATTTTTATGTCATCATTGGATACAGGAATAGTGCCAGAGGACTGGAGGATAGCAAATGTGGTCCCTTTGTTCAAAAAGGGGAGCAGAGACAACCCCGGCAACTATAGACCGGTGAGCCTCACGTCTGTAGTGGGTAAAGTCTTGGAGGGCATTATAAGAGACAAGATTTATAATCATCTAGATAGGAATAATATGATCAGGGATAGTCAGCATGGCTTTGTGAAGGGTAGGTCATGCCTCACAAACCTTATCGAGTTCTTTGAGAAGGTGACTGAACAGGTAGACGAGGGTAGAGCAGTTGATGTGGTGTATATGGATTTCAGCAAAGCGTTTGATAAGGTTCCCCACGGTAGGCTATTGCAGAAAATACGGAGGCTGGGGATTGAGGGTGATTTAGAGATGTGGATCAGAAATTGGCTAGCTGAAAGAAGACAGAGGGTGGTGGTTGATGGGAAATGTTCAGAATGGAGTTCTGTCACAAGTGGAGTACCACAAGGATCTGTTCTGGGGCCGTTGCTGTTTGTCATTTTTATCAATGACCTAGAGGAAGGCGCAGAAGGGTGGGTGAGTAAATTTGCAGACGATACTAAAGTCGGTGGTGTTGTAGATAGTGAGGAAGGAAGTAGCAGGTTACAGAGGGATATAGATAAGCTGCAGTGCTGGGCTGAGAGGTGGCAAATGGAGTTTAATGTAGAGAAGTGTGAGGTGATTCACTTTGGAAGGAAAAACAGGAATGTGGAATATGTGGCTAATGGAAAAGTTCTTGAAAGTGTGGATGAGCAGAGGGATCTAGGTGTCCATGTACATAGATCCCTGAAAGTTGCCACCCAGGTTGATAGGGTGGTGAAGAAGGCCTATGGAGTGTTGGCCTTCATTGGTAGAGGGATTGAGTTCCGGAGTCAGGAGGTCATGTTGCAGCTGTACAGAACTCTGGTACGGCCGCATTTGGAGTATTGCGTACAGTTCTGGTCACCGCATTATAGGAAGGACGTGGAGGCTTTGGAGCGGGTGCAGAGGAGATTTACCAGGATGTTGCCTGGTATGGAGGGAAAATCTTATGAGGAAAGGCTGATGGACTTGAGGTTGTTTTCGTTAGAGAGAAGAAGGTTAAGAGGAGACTTAATAGAGGCATACAAAATGATCAGAGGGTTAGATAGGGTGGACAGTGAGAGCCTTCTCCCGCGGATGGAAATGGCTAGCACGAGGGGACATAGCCTTAAACTGAGGGGTAATAGATATAGGACAGAGGTCAGGGGTAGGTTCTTTACGCAAAGAGTAGTGAGGCCGTGGAATGCCCTACCTGCTACAGTAGTGAACTCGCCAACATTAAGGGCATTTAAAAGTTTATTGGATAAACATATGGATGATAATGGTATAGTGTAGGTTAGATGGCTTTTGTTTCGGTGCAACATCGTGGGCCGAAGGGCCTGTACTGCGCTGTATTGTTCTATGTTCTATGTTCTATGTTCTATGATAGTCCTCAATACCGGGGCCCTGCAAGGCTGCGTACTTAGCCCACTGCTATACTCTCTACATACACAGGACTGTATGGCAAAATTCGGTTGCAACGTCATCTACAAGTTTGCTGATTACATGACCGTAGTGGGTCGGGTCTCAAACAATGACAAGTCAGAGTATAGGAGGGAGATAGAGAATTTAAGTGGCATGGTGCAGCGACATCAATCTCTCCCTCAATGTCAACAAAACAAAGGAGCTGGTAATCGACTTCAGGAAGGGAAGTGTCGTACACACCCCTGTCTGTATCAATGGTGCCGAGGTGGAGATGGTTGACAGCTTCAAATTCCTAGGTGTAAACATCACCAACAATCTGTCCTGATCCACCCACGTCGACGCTACGACAAAGAAAACAAACAGCGCCTATACTTCCTCAGGAAACTAAGGAAATTCAGCATGTCCACGTTGATTCTTACCAATTTTTATAGATGCATCATAGAAAGTATCCTAACTGGCTGCATCACAGCCTGGTATGGCAGCTGCTCGGCCCAAGAATGGAAGAAGCTACAGCCCAGTCCATCGCACAATACTGCCTCCCATCAACTGATACCGTCTACACCTCATGTTGCCTTGGAAAGCGGGCAGCATAATCAAAGACCCCTCCCACCCAACTTACTCACTCTTCCAACTTCTTCCATAGGGCAGAAGATGCAGAAGTTTGAGAACACGCATTACCAGATTCAAAAACAGCTTCTTCCCCACCGTACCAGACCCTCTTACGGAACTGACCTGGTCTTTCTATACTTCTTCTCTACAGTTGTAACACTATATTCCATTTGCTTTACTCGATGTTTCATGTTTATGTATTTACATTGTGTATTTGTAATATGTTCTATGTATGGTGGCACGGTAGCACTATGGGCGGCACGGTCGCACAGTGGTTAGCACTGTGGCTTCACAGCTTCAGGGACCCGGGTTCGATTCCCGGCTTGGGTCACTCTCCGTGCGGAGTCTGCACGTTCTCCCTGTGTCTGCGTGGGTTTCCTCCGGGTGCTCCCGTTTCCTCCCACAGGTCCCAAAAACATGCTTGTTAGGTGAATTGGGCATTCTGAATTCTCCCTCAGTGTACCCGAACAGGCGCCGGAACATAGAACATTACAGCGCAGTACAGGCCCTTCGGCCCTCAATGTTGCGCCGACCTGTGAAACCATTCTAAAGCCCATCTACACTATTCCCTTCTCGTCCATATGTCTATCCAATGACCATTTGAATGTCCTTAGTGTTGGCGAGTCCACTACTGTTGCAGGCAGGGCATTCCACGCCCTTACTACTCTGAGTAAAGAACCTACCTCTGACATCTGTCCTATATCTATCTCCCCTCAATTTAAAGCTATGTCCCCTCGTGCTAGACATCACCATCCGAGGAGTGTGGCGACGAGGGGCTTTTGACAGTAACTTCATTGCAGTGTTAATGTAAGCCTACTTGTGACACGAATAAAGATT